>NC_037671.1:101228510-101528510 GCF_003255815.1 Theropithecus gelada | reverse complement strand
GCTGGTTTTGCAGCTCAGGTGGGCATCACGGACCTACCGATATGTGATGTCACCCTTGGCAGTCCAGCTGTAAAATGCCTCTCCTTGTACTCTTTTTCTTTATTTCTCAGAGTGGCTGACACTTAGGAAAAATAGAAAGAACCTATATTGAAATATTGGGGACGGGTTCCTCTGAAAACCTTTATTGTTTCCTTTTCTTTATAGGTGAAGTGTGTTTCTTGTTTGGGTCTTAAAAAATTAACACATCATTGGGTCTTAATTTTTTTATCCCTTCAGCCACTTTCTCTCTTTTGATTGGAGAGCTTAATCCACTTACATTTAATGTTAGTATTGATAAGTAAGGACTTTACTCCTGCCATTTTATTATTTGTTCTCTGGTTGTTTTATAATTTTTTTCTTTCTTCATTCTTTCCTTCCTGTCGTCCTTTTTGTGATTATTATTTTCTCTGATGGTATGTTTTAATTTCTTGCTTCATATTTTTTGTGTTTGTTTTGTAGGATTTTTGATTTGAGGTTGCTATGAGGCTTGAAAATAACATGTTACAACCAATCAATTTAAGCTGATGGTAACTGAACTCTTATTGAAAAAATGAACTAGGAAACAAAGAGAAAACTAATAAACTAAACAAGTAAAGAGTAAACAAGCAAAGTTAAAAGGAAAGAGGGATGTGTTATAATATTCTCAAAAAATGTGATTTTTATTTAAAATTTTAAAATATTTGCTCAAGAGAAGTACAAAAGATGTTGGGATGGTAGAGAGGAGAAAAAGTAAGTTCTTTTTTTAAATTATCAGTAGATTTATAAAGTAGATATTAACCTCTAGCAAGATTGCACAAGCAAAAAAGAGATTCAAATGACCAATACTAGCAATGTAAAAGTAATACAACTCCTGATTTAATATACATTAAAATGATAAGATAATCCTACAACCAACTTTATGCCTACAAATTTAATAACTTAGATGAAGTAAACAAACTTTTTGAAAGACAGAAATTACATAAAAAATCTACTCAAGAGGAAATTGGTGTATTTTACTAGATGCATATTTAATGTAATTGAATTCATATTTATTATGCTTTCCTTCTCCCAAAAATATTTTTCTTAGATTTTTTTACTGGTAAATTACACAAAATATTTAAATGTAGATACAACAGCAATTCTATATAAGCTTCAACAGAAAATAAGAAGAAGGGAAAAATTCCTATCTCTTTTCATGAAGCCAATGTTACCAAATTCAGACACAGAAAAAAAAAAAGTAAAATCACATACTAATTGTCATCATAAATATAGACTAACAATTCTCAGAAAAAAGTTTAGTTTACGAAATATGACAATATATAATAAAATATTATATTTAAATAGGTATCCTACCAGAGATTCAAGGCTAGTTCAACATTCAAAAATTAACTAATGGTAACAAGAATACCCAGTGGTTAAATCTTGGTCCTTAATACCACTCTCCAATAACAGAAAACAAAGCTCCTTGGATAAATGACTTATTTTAGGGTTGTGATGTAGAATATACATGGTAAGTCTGCAGCATTTTGCAGCATGCCAGTAAGCAAAATCTTGCTCCCTCACCCATCCCCCAAAAACCATAATGATAGTATTATGCCAAAGGGATACAAGGACCAAATGAATGATACTAATGGACAAATCTGGGGAAATTTGAACAGCAATATATGTAATATGGTATTTGATTGTACTATCTTACATTAATATGTTGCTATAAAATAAATATCCATTAACCCATACTGACATACAAAAATGACTGCAAAAATGTTTTTTAAAAGGATAGTATACAAACAAAACACAGGAGAAAAATTCTAAATAAAATATATAGATATTCTCCACTCTAGGAGGTGAGTCATAACTTTACACTCTTAAGTGTGGACTGGGCATTTTGATTTCCTTCTTGAGTACAATATTAAAAAGGGGGAAGGGGAGAGTTATTTTAGAGTAAAAATATCTGAAAAATATCATTTCAGTCAATGGAACAAGGAGAATATAAACCATGAAAAGTCATATTGATAGCATGTATCCTTGTGACATGTTGAGTGTGGCACTTTATCTCTGTGGCCTTCTTTACCAAATCCCACACACCATTTAATTATGAGGAAAACATCAGAAAAATCCCAATTGTGGGGCATTCCATAAAACACTTTACCCATTTTGTTTCCCACCACCAAGTTCATCAAAAATACGAAAAGTGTGAAAAACTGTTACAGCCAAAATGAGGCTAAGGTTTAACATAATTAAATATAATGTGGCATCCTGGATAGGATCCTAGAACACAAAAATGGCCTTAGGCAAAAACTCAGGTAATTTGGAAAAGTACAAACTTTAATTAGTTTGATGTATGAGTATTGATTCATTAGCTGTGACAAATTTAGCATACTAATGTGATATGTTAACAATACAGAAAAACAAGTTTGGAGCATATGAGAACTCACAATGTTTTCATAAATCTAAAACTGTGATAAAACTACATTCATTTTAAAATGTAATATAATTGTCATTTTAACAGACTTTAAATATTCATGTAATTATAATCATAGTATTTAATGCACAAAAAGTATCAGATAATATTCAGCATATATTCAAGTTAAAAATTCTTAGCTGAGTATGGTAGCTTATGCCTGTAATCCCAGCATTTTGGGAGGCTGAGGAGGAAGGATTTATTGAGCTCAGGAGTTGGAGACCAGCCTGAGCTGGTATATACATACACACACACACAGACG
This sequence comes from Theropithecus gelada, assembly GCF_003255815.1. NCBI lineage: Eukaryota > Metazoa > Chordata > Mammalia > Primates > Cercopithecidae > Theropithecus > Theropithecus gelada. The sequence continues at coordinate 101,525,769 of NC_037671.1, read as the reverse complement.
TACACACACACATACACATATATATACACACATACATATATATAATTTATATCTAAATTAGCCAGGCAAGGTGATGTATGCCTGTAATCCCAGATACATGGGATACTGCTGAGGTGGGAGGATTGCTTGAGCCCAGAACGTCAAGGTCACAGCAAGCTTTGTTCTTGCCACTGCATTCCAGCCTAGATGACAGAGCAAGATCCCTGTCTCAAAATAAATAAATAAACAAAAAAGCAAGCAAGCAAGTAAATAAATAAATAAATAAAACTTCTCAGCAAATATGGAATAGAATAAAATGTTCTTTTTCTGACAAAAAGTATCTGAAACATACCTATAGTCAATGTTACATTTTATAGTAATAGATTAAATGTTTTGCCCCTAAGAACAGGCAGAAGGGTAGGATGTTCTGTCTCAGAACCTGTACTTAACATTTTGTTGGAAGTTTTAGCAGCACATTAAGATAAAAAACAAAGAAAATAAATATAAACATATTGGAAAGGAAGAAGTAAAATTTCCCACATTACAGATGACAATACTAACCTAGAAAACCCTACATGATCTGCAAAAGAAAAGTCCTGGAATTAGTAAATGAGTTTAGTAAATTCATAGTATACAGTGTAAAAAATGTATAAATACATCTTATTTCTATATACGAACACTGAAAAGTGGAAAGGAAAAATTTTTTAAATACTATTAATAATAGGTCAAAAATCTAAATGCTGAGATATAAGTAACAATATATGTGCAGGAACTGTGAGCTGAAAACAAGAAATCAAAGACCCAAATAAACATAGAATATACCTTGTACATAGATTGAAGACTAAACATATTGAAGAAGTCAGCTCTCCCAAAATAAGTAGATAAATGCAATATGTTTTGTTCTATAGATAAAATGCAATGGCAATACAGTCATCTAAGGATTTCCTTTTTATTTATTGGCAAGCCATTTCCAAATTTCTAATGAACAGTGTATGAACTAAATTTGCTAAAACCTTTTGAGAAAGCAAAATATAGTGAAGTGACTCTCATAAGTCAATATCAAACAAACTATAATGTTACAATAATCAAAACAGTATGGTATTAGCAAAGTATAGACACAAAGATTGATGTAACAGAATAGACAATCCAGAAAAACGACCCACAAAAAACATGGTTAGTTGGCTTTTGACAATAGGGAAAAGGTATGCAATGAAAAGGGGTAGCATTTTCAATGACTTGTGCTAATTTTATTTATATACAATTTTAGAAATTGCAAACTAATCTATAGTGCCAGAAAACAGATCAAGGACTGTCTTGTAATTAGAAAATATGGAAGATTGCATCTTTGAGGAAGGATTGAGATGTTTGATGTTTTTCTTTTATTAATGATTTCTTGGGGCATATGCCAAAGCTTACCAAATTTTCTACTTTAAATATATATAGTTTGTTGCTAAAGCTATAAACATAAAAAACTATAATAAGCAAAAATATCTTCATATTGTTATTTTAGTTTATGGTATTTGTTAATTGTAAACTTTTAAAGATATATTTTATCATATATAATATTTTTGAAAACAATAAAATAATAATTGAACAAATATCTATCAGACAGTTTATTAGTGCTTATACCCTTTAATCCTTATTATTTATCTTTGAGACAGTAACTTAATTTTAGACATACCAGTCAGAGGTTCAGATAAATTAAGCAACTGACTACAATTCACAAAACAGTATCAGAAGAGTTTTGAAAAATATTTAACTGAACTTTTCTAATTACATGTATATCTCCTTAAGAATATTGTTAGTATATCTCCATAGAACATCATCCAGGTTTGTTACTTGAAAATATCACTCTAACTTTAATGTGGAGAACATGCTGAAATGAAGTGGTGGAAATAATTGGTTGCAGGAAGACCAGCTAGGAGGCTAATTCATTACTCAATGGAGCTGACTCAATTATAGTATAGACTAGGACAGTGAAAATGAAGAGAAATGAACATATCCAAAATATATTTGTAAGAAATATCATTTATGCCTATCTTAGTGATTTCAAAAGAGCATGAAGAAGTGGTTTTCATTGTGAAGAACAAGTGAAATTATTAATAATAAAATCAATCACCTTTAACTTATTTGGGATTATTTAAATATATTAAAGTTACAGTCTCTAAATATTGCTTTTCTCCACTCTATCACTTAATTTAACTTACATTTATTAAGATCCTATCTTGGCCAGGCACAGTGGCTCACACCCGCAATCCCAGCACTTTGGGAGGCTGAGGCAGGTAGATGACCTGAGGTCAGGAGTCAGAGACCAGCCTGACATCAGCAACATGGAGAAAGCCCATCTCTGCTAAAAATACAAAATTAGCTGGGCATGGTGGCATATGCCTGTGATCCCAGCTACTTAGGAGGCTGAAACAGGGGAATTACTTGGACCCGGGAGGCAGATGTTGTGATTAATCAAGGTCATGCCATTGCACTCCAGCTTGGGCAATGAGAGGAAAAAAAAAAAGAAAAGCAAAAACAAAAACAAAAACAACTCCGTACCTTATTTATACTACTTAGCTAAGAAAATATAATTAAAGCTATGCTATTGCATATATAATCTTAACAAACACCAAATCCAAAAACATTATTATCTGTGTGAATTTCAGTTATAAATGTAATATCAACACTATCTGCTTTTGGAAATTACAGTGCCTCAATCCCCTTTTTGTATGATTCCTGGATACAGCCTGCGAGTAAGAGGCACTAGTGAGATATTTGAGAAGTGGACGAAAAAGGGAGACTGTTATCCTTGAGAGGCAGCTGTAGACCTAGAGGATGTTCAAACAACTCCCAGGAAGCTCTTGTGAAGCAATTGCTTTAGTGCTGTGGCTACTAAGGTGGCTAGCAGGGGTCTCCTCAGAACCATTGGTGCCCATGGTAATGGGGTAGCTTTCAGTAGGTTCTTGCTATTCAGGACAGCTGCTGTGGAAGACCTCTAGTAAAACCAGCTGATTTGTTGCAGCAGAATAAGTCCTTCGATAGAAGCTTGTGGCTTCCTTGATCTTCCCTTCACTCAACTCTTACAGCAGGTAAGCTTCTAGTTCCCTGTATGCAACCTTGCATACTGGGAATACAAATAGTACCTTCTCCTCCTTACTAGATCCCTTCTAATACAGTATCTAATTTCAGAAATTGCCAGACTATGTGAAGCCCAGATCAGATGCATTGTTAGGTGTTTATTGTGCTTTCTCTTCATTCAGTATACTTGTATAAAACTTCCTACAAGTGTTTACTAGACTTTTGAAAACTATATAGAGCTCTTTCTATTAGACTTACAATTTTTAAGCACTGAGGTCTTTAACTTTGGATTTACACTCCCTAGCACTGCAGGGCCTCTGCCTATTATCAGCAAATGTTGTGTATATTAAATGATAATTCAAATGTTTATAGTATTAAGTGAATTTATCTTTACCCAGACATCCACTATTATGCCGTGTATTTTGCAAATAATAAAAAGGGTGTTATGACAATACTCACATGGACTAGAAAAGTACAAAGATGTGTTTTATGTAAAATTTTATATTATCCCAGCCTGAAATATAGTAAAAAGAATCTCTGAAGCAAATATTGGGGAATTAATGGTGTGAAGCCACAACTTGATTATTTTCAACACGTCTAAAGTTTGAGTAACCCATAATAGTTTTTGATAACTTAGAAAAGCGGGAACTTCTTTTACTCACTTAAAAGAGAAATGTGAAATGATTTCCATGAAGAAAAAACTACCCGAGGGATAGTCTGAATTCTGCTATATAAAAGGTTCACCCATTTTCCTTTTATTAGCTTTGTAGACAGAAATGCAAAATTAACAAACCATGAAATTCAACACCACACCAAACAGTAACAGATGCCTGACTTTGCAGTTGCTGGAGCAAAAACCAACGTATATATTTCAAGAATTGGAAGAGAGATCATTTTGCTTCCTTTGAAAATTCAAACATTTGCATGCTTTAAACATATCCATTTAGAAAAGATTCACTTTAAATGTACACTCTAGATCATTGGTGCAATATAGGAAACATTTCAAAACTCATTGGAGCATTGCCATCGTATGTCAGACTTGCTATTATACATAGTAGACAACCATGATAATCACATGTAATTTACTGAATAAAATTAAATACTGCATCTTTATGTGTGTCATTGTAGATACACCTGCAAGGATTACATCTCTTTCAGGTGAGATATTAAAATTATAAGCAAAAATTTTATATGCAATTAATGTGATGATTAATGTTTTTTCATACAATCACAGAATTATCAATATTAATTCTATAAAGGATTATATTGCTGTTGTGCTTAATGTTCTTTTAAAATACTTAAACTTTGTATAAAAATAACTTTGAAATTAATGAGAATAAATTTAGTTTATTTATAAATCAATTGCTGCCTTAAAAATAATATCATATTCTTTGATCCAGGTATCCAATTCTTAGGCCCTTATTTTAAAGCCAGACATTTAAAAAATACAAGAATATTTGTATATGAACATCTTCCATTAAAACCTAAAAATAAGCTAAGTATCCAGTGATAATGAAATTATTGAATACAATTTATCTGTGTATTATACTATGCAGCCATAAGAATCTGTATTTTAGAAGTGACTACAAACCAACATCAAAGGAAATGCTTACATTACAATAATGAATCAAACAACAACATTTTTTAAAAGGTTATACAATATCACCTCCTACTTAAGTATTTAGCACAAATATATAAACACACACTTATATACACACACAATCTATGACTGGTATATGTAAAGCAAAATGTTAACAGTGGTAATTTGTGAAAGTTGGAAAGATATGTAATAGGTCTTTTCTTTATCTCCCCCTTTGCACATTTCTGTCTCTGAAAAAATCCTATCATAAATATTTGCAACATCAAATTAAATGTAAATTGCTTTAAATTTAAATTGGATTGCCATTGTTTTACAAATAGAACTTAGTTTGACCTGTCAATAATTTATACAATAAGCAAGAGATATGCTATTTAGGGAATTTATTATTATATGAAATGTGTAAATGACATTATGATACCAGTAGTTATGTAAAACCCTGACTTAGAAATTAAGAGATCACACAATTTTTATATAATGATCAGGCATAAAGCTTCATAATGCTGAAATATTTCCAAGCAAATTCAGTAGAATCATGCAAATACCAATTTCTTAATAATATGCTACAGGTAGAAATTCAATGTTATAAAAAATAGGCACATTACATGCTGTCATAGATACACTATGATGAAGATTAGATATTTTTTAATTTATATTATTTAAACATTTTCATAATCCAAAATATTATCAGATAGACTTGGGTATACAAGAACTCAAAACAAGTTTACCTACCCATAAATGAAAAGCAGAGTCTACCTTGTGAATCCTTCTGGGAAAAAGAAATGTTTGAGTTGAGATATGAAGGATAAATCAAATAGATACAAGACAGAATAAAAGAGCATTCTGAATAGACAATAGCAATAGCTAAATGCAAAATAGAAATCGTAAGAATATAAGGACCTATGAAATCCCATCATTAGAATGAAGATGACATTAGAATGAACATGAGTTACTGCTAGCAAGGTTGGTGGGTTCTATTCAGACAAAGTCTTCTAAATCATCTGAAACACATTGTCTTCTTTTCTTGGGACAATGAGAATCCACTGCCTAGTATTTTTGCCTAGTAGAGAAGTGGCATTATCTGATTTTTTAAGAAAGATTATTTTCTCTGCATTGTGGAGACTGGACCAAAGAAAGGGCAGGAAATAAATGTTAGAAGTTTACCAAAATAAATTGAGTATGATGGTACCTGGACTACGGTTGTGACAATAAAGATGGAGTGTCATAGGCAAATCTGTGAGATTTGGAGCTGATGGAGTAGGAGAAATCACGCATAACTCAGAGGTTTCAAGCTCAAGCAACTGGGTAAATGACGGTGCTATTTCTTAAAAAATGTAACAATAGATGTGGAGAAGATTTAGAAGAAGATAATAACTCCAGTTTAACATGTTCAATTTGAGGTATCTTTGTGATATGTAAGTGGAGATTTTGAATAGGTGATTTAATGCTTAGTAATGGAATTCTCAAAAATGTCTGTGTTAGGAATTTACAAGTATCACTGAAGTTGGTCAGACACATTTCTCTTTATGGGCTTGGACATTCCTTACAACTTGCCATTCAAATAAAATTTCTTACTTTTCTTTCCTTGGAAAAAATACCAAATTAACAAACTGAATATTAAGTAAAATCCACGAATGTGTTTCTTCCGAATACCTGTATTTCTTTCAAATATTGCTACAAAGGAAATAATAATCATGTCAAAATTCTGATGCAAAGGTTTTCTTATATATGTTCAATTTGAAATAAAGTAAGACAAGTATCTCTCTTATAAATGAGATAGTCAGGTTGTGATGTTACCAATAAATATATCTCAAATATTAATAGAAGTATGTGATATCTGGGGACTGTTTTATCTGTCTAAGGACTATAATTATAAAATAGATCAAACACTATCCAATTTGAAACAGGTTCCAAGCCTTACCATCGGTGCTTGTCTATCAGTTACAGGTAAATTCCTCTTTGCCCACCCATTTATTAAAATTAGCTTTAATTGTTTATTAGCCAGGAGTATTTGGAAATCTCTGCTTCTATAGAATGCTGAAAGCAGTGCTGACTGGAATTTATTGAAGAAAAAGCAAATTACGCATTTGAAACTCATTTGTTGGGAACAAAACAAACATACAAACTCCATTATGCAATATCCTGAAACATGCTTTTCGTTATGTATAAAACAATCAATGTACATTCTATATCTTTATTAATATTTCTACTTTATAAAACATAAATTCTTAGGAATTCTATTTTACCTGAGGACCCAAATGTTTTAGAATATTTACTTATTAATTAAAGTTGGTTAAATGTCAGTTTCTTGAAGCATACTTTCTACTTTGCAAAAATACATAGACAGGATTCCACTATTTCTGAACTTTAAATGTAATTGTGGACAAGTCTAAGGTCAACCTGCTTTATTTAGCCATGTCATCAACATGCCTTTTTTTTTCCCTTTCTGATAGCTTGTATTCTGTTCCAATATTTCAAAGTCCTACAAATTCACCTGAATACGTCTTGATTTGCCGATTTTTTATGTGCTTTTCTTCCAAAATATTGTATTTCGTTTCTATCAACAGATTTTTTTCCACAGGAAGGAAGAAAGGAAAGAAGGAAGGAGAAAGAGAGAGGAGGGAGGGAAGGAAAGAAGGAAGGAGAGAGAGAAGAGGAAGGAAAAGAAGGAAGGAAGGAAGGAAGGAAGGAAGGAAGGAAGGAAGGACGGACGGAAGGAAGGAAGGAAGGAAGGAAGGAAGGGAGGGAGGGAGGGAGAAGGAAGGAGGGGAGGAAGGGAAGGGAAGGGGAGGAGAGGGAAGGCAAAGGAAGGGTAAGGGGAAGAAGGGAAGGGGAGGGAAGGGAAGGGAAGGGAAGTAAAATGAGAGAGAGAGAGAGAGAAGGAAGGAAGGAAGAGAAAGAAAAAAGAAAGAAAGAGAAAAAGAAAGGAAGAAAGAAGAGGGAAGGAAAGAAGGAAGAGAGAAAGAAAAAGTAAAAATCTTTCCTCTAGTTTGCTTATACAGACATATACACATATATGTATATGTATGTATATAAATGTATATACATAACATAACTACATAAACATATGTACATAAATGTATACATATATGCATATATACTTATATATACATATATTGTGTATGTATACATATATGTATGTATATATGTATATATACATATATTGTGTATGTATACATATATGTATGTATATATGTATATATACATATATATGTGTGCGTGTGTGTGTGTGTATATATGTTTGTATTTTATTCCATGCTTTGGTTGCATGAGTCACTGTGATGTTGAATCACCCTTTTAGTCACCATTCCTGCTATACTCTAATCCCTCTCAACTGCATGATTTTTCCTCTCCCTAATTTATCTGTTTATCTCAGACCTTTCCTCTACATCATTAATTCTCATGCTGTATCTATTGTCCTTTGTTTTATTGTAGTATGTATTTATTTCTAAATTCTATAATAGTTTTGCTCCAGTTGTACTGTTTTTCAACTTTCATCTTAGTATTTTATATCTCTTTTATATTGTATTTTATAGGTCTCAAATTCTCTTATATTTATTCTATTTTTAAACCTTTAATATTACTGATAATATAAAATATTTATTGTGAAAAATTGTGTCTTTCTGTAGGTTGGATTTTTCATGTCTTTTTAATATTTTATATTACTTTTTAATTTTGCAATATTTTTGTGTGATCATTATATTTCTGGTTTTTCAAATCAGAGAGTAAGTGAATGTTTTTAATCTAATTCTATTTTGTTTTACCCCTAGATATTTTATTGGTGGACTGTTTTTCCTGCTTTTACTATCATGACATATTATTTGTGCAATTATTTAAAATCACCAGTTTGAAGACTATGAACTGATGATCTTTATCCTTTATTTCACTTCTAATACAGCTTGAGGAGACTGGACCAGAGAATGGGGGACTATTTGCACTTATTCTAGTCTTTGCTCAGCCGTCGGAGTCTCTTGGGGAAAGCCTTCTTGTTTTAAAGTACTTATCAATAGTGGGTGCAACAATAAGCTCTTGAACCTTTTCTGGACAATCATTCTCTTCCTCAAATTTACCTACCGTCTTCATTCTATTTGCAGCTAGAATAAGGGTAAATAGGCAACACTTAGGTATGCTTTTATTTTGACCTTATCTGTTTTGTAGTAATTTATGTAATGCAAAGACATCAGCTTGCTCAAAATCACTCTATTTGTGGGAAACATGGCTTATTTGAAGAAAGCAAGTCCGATGCGAATGGAGATCAGAGAGGGGAGACAATGGGTGAAACAAGCAGTTGAGATTGGAAGAATACATAGTGGCCAGTCTGCAGGACTTACAGAAACTCTTAAGTATTTGAAAGAGTTTTATGAGGTAAATATTACAATCTTCATGGTTAACTTTGCACTTTTAAAAAGATATATCATATTGCAGCATAAACAGTAGATTAAAGAGGTCACTTTTGGGCCGGGCGTGGTGGCTCAAGCCTGTAATCCCAGCACTTTGGGAGGCCGAGACGGGCGGATCAAGAGGTCAGGAGATCGAGACCATCCTGGCTAAAACGGTGAAACCCCATCTCTACTAAAAAAAAAAAAAAAAAAAAAAAAAAAAGAGGTCACTTTAGACAAGGCAGTCAGGTCTAGGATAATGATCACATTTATTTGATAGTAATGAAAAGTGACAGAAGCAGGTGAGTTTGAGATTGATTTAGTGGGCAAGATAATGGGATGCAGAGAAGCTTGATTAAGAAATACAAATGAGAAAGGCCGGGCGTGATGGCTCATGCCCGTAATTCCAGCACTTTGGGAGGCCGAGGCAGGCAGATCATGAGGTCAGGAGAACGAGACCATCCTGGCTAGCACGGTGAAACTCTGTCTCTACTAAAAACATGAAAAAAAAAAAAAAATTAGCCAGGCATGGTGGTGGGTGCCTGTAGTCCCACCTACTTCAGAGGCTGAGGCAGGAGAATGGCATGAACATGGGAGGTGGAGCTTTCAGATACTGCCAATGCACTCCAGCCTAGGTGACAGAGCGAGACTCCATCTCAAAAAACAAAATATAAATGAGATAAATATTGTTATCTTTAGTAATTAAGCCTATGAGTATGAGCTCCCCTCAAAATCTAATGATTGAAAAAAATCTGGCGGCTTAGATATGAGGCTTAATTTCCAGTATGTAAAAAGATGACAAAGAAAAGTAGGAAGAAAAAGACTGCAAAAGTTTGCTTAGAAAGTTAGAATGTCAGTTATTTCCTTTAGACTAGATTGGCTTCCTTAAGTAAAATATTTTCTATGCAGTAGTTTTACAGAAGACTTTAGGCTGAAGTGGTTAAGAGTAAGAGTTCTGGCATCAGATAATTGGTTCTGCATCAAACCCCAGCCCTAGATTCTCACTGTGTGACCTTCTACGTGGTATAAAACTCTCTATTTCTCAGTTCCTCTTGAGTATAATAATTACTTTTCATACTATAGAGTTATGAGAGTTAAAATAAATGCTTGACATACAGTAATGCTGGCAAGTGACAGCAGTCATAGCTGCAAAGTCTGCCATAACTGTGAGCTCTAGTGCTATGTTATAAATCTCACATTCTCTGTCAGAAATGAGCTAAAATACATAGTTATGAAGGCAAGGATTATATTTGTAAAATAATTCTAAAATTATAACTATAAAAATTACATATTCAAAGATTACTTCAATTCAATAAATGGAAAGCATTTGGAAGTCTATGGTAATTAGAAAAGTCTGTGTGAAAGTTATCAATAGGAGTTGCTTCAGATGAAGTGCTGGGTTTTAAGTATAAAGAGAGATGACTAGTATCAATTGTCTGCTAGTGAATTAAAATGAAAAAAAAAAAAAAAACCCAGTCCTGTTGGGGTCCGCGTGTTTTCTAAACAAAGGAATGAACACACAAGACAACACAAGACAAGACAAACATGGCGGCCACCCCGAATGGCGTGCTCTACTTTATTTTATACAGTCGTTTGTGGAATGTTGCCAAGTCATAAGACACATTGTTGTTTTTCTGACCTTTCTCTGACTTTCTGGATTTTCAAGATGTTTACACATAAACAAGCCCCCAGGGTCTGCTGTTTGCAGCTGGCTCCTTTGTCCTCCCTGTTTGCAGGGAAGGAACGCCCTGCTTCGTTTGCAAGAGCAGGACTTGTCGGGAACGTCTCGTTTGTGAGCACGTAGTCCTCTACACAGTCCAAAGAGAAATTATCATTTAATTTGCTCATAATTCTGCAAGTTAGTCATTTGGGTCAGGTTCAGCTGGATGATTCTTCTGCTGATTTCAACTAGAGTCACTCATGTTCCTTCAGACATCTGTAGGACTGCCTAAAGGCTGATGCCTTTGGCTTCATGTTTGATTCTTCAGGCTTGCTGTAACATGATTGATGTGGAGAGGCTCAGATGAGGTGATTTCTCTCTGCTCTACTCAGTTTCTCATCCTCTAATCAGGTAGGCTGAGCATCCTCACAGATAGACTTAGGGCAGCATTGCAAGAAAGTAAAAATGACATCTGTAAGGCTTCTCAAAGTTTAGGCTTAGTACTCCCACAACTTCTCTTCCTCTGTACTCTGTCAAAGAAAGTCACAAGCCATCAAAAGAAGAAAGAAATGGATTCCACTTCCTGATGGGAAGAACAGCGAAGTTCAATTGAAGAAAATAAATGCATACAGAGACGGGAGAAAATATTTTTGAAGGGATATTTTAAATCAAAGACAAGTGGAGCAAAGACATAACAGTAACATGAGCTATTGCATGTTGAAGAGTTGAGATAGACTGGTCTGCTTAGGGTGAAAATCCCTTGTGAGAGATCTTGAAGATAGATAAAGTATTCATTCATTGAGTTTTTAGAACAACTCTGTCCAAGAGAAAAATATTCTGTGCCACAAATGTAAGCTAAATATAAAATTTTAAATTTTGAACCATTTTAAAAAGTAAAAGGAAGCAAGTGGAATAAGCAATATATTTTATTCTATATTAATATTTAAATATTATTATTTAAATGAATAATCAATGTTCTTAAACTGTTAGAGATATTTTACGTTCTTTTGTTCGTACCAAGTATTTTAAATTAGGTATGATTTTCTACTCATAGCATACCTCAATTCAGACTACACACGTTTTACCTGCACAAGAGTCAGGTGTAGCTAGTAGTCCATATTTTGGGAAGTTCAGCTATAGAATGCTGTGTTTAGAATCTTTCACTTGAATATTTTAGAAATATATGGTTTCCAGCTTGGAGTCACAAAAAAATACTAGCCCGGAATTATGATACCTGGCCTCTAACTCTGGTTAGGTCCCTAATATGTATTTTTATTATATTTTTATTATAACAGTTATAACAGTTATCTTCATTTCTTCCTTAAAAGTAAGTGTATTGGCAGTATTTCCTTTACTGTATTTTGGACCTCTAATATTACATAATCCTCTTATTCTTAGACAGAATCTAAAAAATAATTTGATTTCACTGTAACGAATGTGTATAGAACTGAAGTATAGAGCAACTAAAGCAAGATCACCCATTAGGAAATGGCAGTATGATGAGTACGTGCTAAAAACAGAGAGGAAGAGGAAAGACAATAGCTAATCCTCAGAGAGAAAGAGACTGAGCCTGAGCCTAAATTTATTAAAAGGGTTATTGATTGATTGAAAAAGAAGCAAGAAATATAAAATAGTTATCAGAAAGAGTGAATCTCAAAGTTCAGAGAGACTGGATGTCTTTACATAGTGATTGTAATTGAAACCGTGGTAAAGAATTCAGATAAACTTTTCTCCTTAAAAGAAGTAAAGGAAAAAAGTAGAACAATGTCTATACTTGGTGCCAAGGAAAAACATTAAACTACAATCAATGACAAAAGAAAAGAGCCAGCCTAGTGTACTGTAAAGGAAAAACTAAGAAAAGTTTAAATAAGTAAAAGTAATATTTAACATTTTGAAAAGCTATATAAAATTAAGGAAGTTGAGAATAAAAAAAAAGTAGATTTTATATTCAAAAAGTAATTAATGACATTTAAAAGAGAGATAGGCACGAGGCCCATTAACAAAACTGCTTATTCTAATTTGATGAAATGGGAGCAATGACTGTAAATTATTTCTTGAGAAGTTTTGTGAATAAAGAGTGAGCAACAATATTTATTGACCACTAGCCATTAAAAGTAGGTAAAATCACCCCAACATTGTCTATAAAAATAAAAACAATAATGCAAGTGCTAAATTATTAATTGAATTGGAAATATATATCAACGATTGTAGATAAGAAAGAGTTAGTTAAGGAAGTACTTAAAAATATACAATGATACTCCCTATGACATGCAAAATCCTCAGCAGTAGCTTATTTCTAGATTATTTATTTTTATTTTTAAAAACCATGTGAAAGTTTTGTAAATAACAGAGACCTATCTAATTTTTACCAATTTCTCTTATATTCTTTCACACACTTATGAACATCTGGATGAACAGACTGAAAGTAATTGATTAAAAATCAAACATCGCCCGCATTGATAAGAAACTTACTAATCCACAAACCCTTGTGTGACACAATTAGCAAACATTTGAGAGCTGATGTTTGTTAATGGTAAGGGAGAATCAACAGGAGTTAAGACTGCGTCTTTATTATGTGAGTAAATAGTAGTTGTCTATGTGTTTCGTAACTGTTTCAAATACTGTATTTTATCACCATTGAGACTCGGAGGCAAGCAGATAAAACATTTTTAACAACAGTTTCACTTTCTCTGAAGCCTATATAGCTAGCCCACAGCCACAGTGCCAAACACAGTGCTCGAGGAAAAAGGACTCCTAACAGTATTACTTTTCTCACGCCTCTCATCTAACTTTACAAATGGATAAATGTTAGGAAAAGAGGTAAAGAAAGGGAAGGAAACAAGAATCTGGTCTTAGACTTGGGTGCATTATTAAAGCCTGAATATGGGTTAAAAGTAGAGTACGGTCTAAAACACTTGCAGTTGAAGAGACACCAGGAAGCATCACACTGATTTGGGAAAGTGTGTTAGTTCTGGAACTCACATGTATATTGCTCCTACACCATCTGGTTCCATCACATTTACCTCAGGTTGTTCACAGGCTTCCTATTGTGCATATGGACACTTCTCATAATACATCAACCTGTTTATGCAAATAAACTTTTATATAAACTCAGTTGCTGAACTGCTAAATTAGGACTTAGAAATTTAATTAACATCTAATTGCAGGTATGTGAATTGATGTTTTGCTAAATTATAAATATTGTTCATTAAATATGACAGATATGTTCCTGGCAAGCTACTCTATAAATTTCCTCTCCTATGTGACCTAAAACTCTAAAAATATTTTTACTTATAATTAAATGATTAAAACTATTATTGGCACTATACTGTCAAATGGAAACTGTAAAAAAAATTAATTGACAGATGGTAGTATATGACATATTAACGTAACTAACTGAAAAATCTAAGGATCCCAATTTAGCAGTCTGGAAAATTCAAATAAAGAGCAATAATTGAGGTGAAGTGAGTTTCTAAGACACAATTTCAGAATAAGAAAATATAAATAGGTAAGTTAAATAAATTTTAAATGCTCCTATTGTACATTAAAGAGTAAACTATTAAGGTTAGAAAAAATTACTAAGAAAAATTAGATTTGAGATTATTCCATGTGGATATATTAACATGTTAATGAATCCCCTATTATCTATTTTGAAATCTTATTGTAGTACTTAAATTAATAGGCATTAAGCTTTGAAAATGGACTAATTCTTAGAATTTTGAAAGCATATATATGGTTTATAGTCACAAAAAACTAAATAATCTAGGCTTAGGACGTCCTGTCAACCATATAAATAACACTGAAATATTATTTGGAATAAAATCTCAAGTTCACATCTACTTGGTCCCTGATACTTTGAAGCTCCTACTAGTTCTGCTAATATATCTTCACAGTGAGTCCTAGCTAACACCTGTTCATTACTAGCTCTGACTTGCTGCTGAGCTCTTTTCTACAGACAGCAAAATTGGTGTCAATAAAGGTATGTAACTTTGGTTAATCTGCTAACATGCACAGTATAACTGTGTTTCCTGACTCCTCTTACTGTCATAGCAGCAGAGCCCTTAGAATTTGAGAAAAGTCATCTGCTCTAATGATTACAGGTATTAATCCAAATCTGAATTGTTTCCCTCACTATTACAGATTGGTAAGTAAGCAAGCCCTTTATTCACTTTTAGTGAGAACTCTTGTTTTTCATTTTAAAATCCTGTTTATCAAGATAACTGGATATTTGTGGGGTACCTCTTAGTACTATCTCACACATTCTTCACTTACTCTTAAATGATTTCACAGCATGTGTCACAGGAGTTTGGACTGCTTCCTAGTCACAGAATTTCTTCTATGCTACTCTTCCAAGAGACTAGACAATTGTGCCTTCCTACTCTTCAAGTGTTACTCTCCATACACACATCACCATTTCTCCCAAAGGTTAGGCGCTCATACAAGTATGCCTATTGGTGGCATAGCTTGAAAACTTCTGAGTCCCATAAAAAAATGTTGAGTAATGCTACACCTTCTATTCCTTCACCTTTCACTACTCGACACCATCTCTAATGAGATTCTGACATATTTATCTTACCTCATAAATGTATAATCAACACAGAAATTCATCCATTTAATATAATTTCTTTCTGTAGAAAAAGTGGAAAAGGAGCATGAGTTCTGTTCTTTATACATCTATACTTACATGTTTGTTATTTCAGATCATATTAATTTATAAGGAAGAGATTTATATTGGGCATGTTCTTAGACAAATCATTCTCTAGATATGGAGGTATGTCCAAATAAATTACTCTGACACAGTTATAGCTTAGTGTATCTTCACAAATTGACCAAATTATCACAGGTTTCTTTAAACAGAAAATTATACCCTAAAATGTCCTTCTTAGACTTGTATTTTAAATACCAATTTCACATGACATTTTCATACTTGTCATAATGTTCTCAGTGACAAGTTTAAGCTTCTTTGACAGAAGAAATAATGATTTTCTAATTCAGGCTGCATTATAAAAACAGTGGGAAGTTTTATATTTAAGAAAAATACATGTATTGCCTTCTACAAACTGAAAGCAACTCAGTTCAAAGTAAATGTATGATACAATCTGAAAAGGTAATATTGAATAAAGACTATAGATTTATCTCACTTATGTGTAGGGTAAACATATAACTTCTAAATCAAACTGTGAAACATTTGAGAGTGAAATGACGTGCTATTGAGGTTATGATAGAACAATAGGCATAAAATTTAGGCTGTCCTGATAAAACAATATATAGTCACCATGGTTGTATAATTTTGGAAGTACTTGAAGTACTAAAGTATTAACTGAGTGATAATAAATACATCACTTCCAAGCAAGGAAGTGATTTTATAACATTGTCCTTGATTCAAATAAACCATTGTTTGGGAGACACAGCTTGATTTAATAACATTATTAGTTATGAAAGCAAGGAGAAAGAAAATAAGGTGCTGAATCATTTTAAGGTCAACATTAGTTATCAGATATATACTAAGAGTTGGAACTTAAATGTGCTGAATTTGCACATCTTAGAATTAAGAAAAAACATATTATGAATGTAGTATATTATACCATGTTAAATCAGCAAATAATTTAAAACAATATGAAAATTGTAATAAACAGAGAAGACATTTAAAAATATAACACTTATTTCTTTTGAAAGACAACAAAAAAATTGAAGGCAAATATTTCCATAAAAATACATTTATTTCAAATCATCATCATATCTCAAATGTGATACTTAACAATCATCTACAAAAAGTACAGTAAAAGTTATCTTTTATTTTTTATTCTAGTGAGACTACCATCAGGCTATTTCAGCATATGTTTTTAAAAGTGATAAACTTTCAGAGAAATCGAAGCTTCATAATGTATATTTAATACTCACCTCATCTCTACTGACTTCATCACACACACACAAAAAATACAAAAGTAGGACGATAGAAGGAAGTTCTAGGGTGAAAGGTAAGGAACAGTGCCTTCTTAATGTCAGGAATTTATTTCAGCTTAACCACATTTGACACCAAATTAAATAATAATACCTAAGGATGGATTGCATTTTTACTCTGAGAGAGTAGTTTAAATTCTTTAGAATACATATTCCCTGCAGGGATAGGAACACCCTCCAAGGGGGTTTCCTTAGGATTGAAACCATATGTATATATGTTAAAATCATTTTATCTTTCCATAAGGTCATAATACATACATAGGTATGCAGTATATCTCTGGTATTAAAATTTCAAAGAAGTCCAGAAAATAATGTTTAAAAAGACTTCTGAGAAAGGTGACTGTAATGGGAAAAAAGGCTTTAATGGAGAAAAAAGGCAAAAAAACGAAAACAAACAAACAAAAAACCTCAGAATCACTGATCTAGAAATAGGTAAAAGAGTTTGTGGCTAGAAGACGAAGTATGGGAGTTAGACATAGGGACTGTCTGTGCACAGAGTTTTTAGTTACTGTGGAATTCACAACTAACTGCGGCAGAAATCTCAGGAAATAGACAGATACACGCAAAAGTATTGAATCTCACCTGTGTTGAGCAGGTAAAATGGTGCTGGGGGATTTCATAAACAAGCAATAGCTGTGAAGAATCTAGGCAGAATTTGAGAGTGGATGTTAGAAAAGGATAGGGACTTGTTTGGACATGTCAAGTAGCAGATTACTGTTTTTCAGTGGCATGGGTTTTGGAAGAGCTTTTCCTCTGAGAATACTGATAGACACTTCATGTGCAGATTAAAAATAGTGGCCAAAGGATTTGTCATTGAAAGGAGAAATTTTTGACTGCATAGAGAACTAGACACAGCAATTCTAGCATTTAGACAGCAACTTTGCTGAATACAAACAACAACAAAAAAAACGGCTGAGAGCAAGTTCTTTCTATGGGTGAAGATAAAAACGCTTACTGAAGAAATACATTTGAATAAATAGAATACCTATTTGACAAACAAACCTAATTACCAGCTTTCTAAATACTGCTTTTCTAATGACCTCATCTGATGAGAAGAAACTGCCTATATTATATACAATGCTGAAAAACAATGGGGCAAAATGTATACCATATGGTATTGATTCTAGGGAGGAGGGTTGTGGAGGAAGTGGGGATGGGTAAGGAGTACCAATAAAATAATTAGAAAGAATAAGACCTAGTATTTGATAGCACAACAGTGTGACTAAAGTCGATAATTTAATTGTACATTTTTAAATAACTGAAAGATTATAATTGGATTGTTTGTAACACAAAGAATAAATGCTTGAGGGGACGGATACCTCATTTTCCATGGTGTGATTATTGTGCATTGGATGCTGGTATCAAAATATCTCACGTACCCCATAAATATATACACCTACTATGTACCCAAAAGAGAAAATAAAATAAAAATTGAAAATGTATATTGGGCATGCATTTACTCAATGCTATATCAAATAAAACTTCCCTGCATTGAGAATCGCATATCCTCATTTAATACCTTTATAATCAAAGACTAATGATTGACTGTACTTATGTGTTTCGTATTTTAATAGGTGTACATAATTTATTTGGCAATTAAAAAATCAATTCTAAAATAACTTTTGTAAAACATTTATTAACATTCCCATAGAAAAAATTTTTAGAAATATTTGATTAGTTTAAAATAATAAATTATTGCTTTTAGAGAAAAGTAAATGATTAATCTGTTCTCACAAGCACAAAAAATAATGCTTTCTATATAATTTTCAAGTTTCCACTTTCATGCTGGTTAAGAAATATTTAATAAGAATAGTATTAATCACCTCTAAAGTATCATAATTTCTGAGTATTTCTCTTTAAGCAAGTGATTCTCCTCTGAGTTGTAAAGAGGTTAACATTTAAAATGTTGAAAAATATGTGATGAAAGATTGTAGCATCTTGAAATGCAGTTAATTATTATATCATTGAAGTTTCCCCTATTAAGAAAAGACAATTAAATTTTAAAGAAAATCCTTGACCTTCTCTTCTCAAAAGAGGAGACACTCCATCCAATATAAGAGTCTTTCTATATGAAATATTTGTATAAGGTCAAGTGCAGAGCATTAATTCTATAAACCAAGAGCAATTTTGAACTATGCTTTGTAACCCATCATTTGATTCTAATACTTACAAAATAAATACTTACATAGCCTTATCACATAAACTAATAGTGAACATTATAAGGTTATTTAGAAGAATATGACCAAAAGGGAAAAATTGAGAACAAAACAAATACAGTTTTTAAACCAAATGTCTGGCTAGTTAGAATGTGATGATTTGGCGAAATATTAACAAATATAACATTTGAATTATACCTTGAGAAAACAAACAGCTCTCCAAAGTGGACTATAGTTTCAGGCAGTAATTCAAGGTGCTACTATAACAATGCTTATTGCTAGATATAATGAATAACCAGAATTATATGCAATTTATTTAGTATTGTCCACAAAATTGAACTCATATCAATCACAGTTGTCTGTATCGGTACCTATCTACGTATTGCTGAAATGTTTATATTGTAAGGAAGGTATTATAAATGTAACATTTTAAACAATTGCTGGTGATAACACTTAATGCTAATGCTAAGACTGACAATTTTAAGCAACTTTCAAGGTAAAAATACTGTATTTCTTATCACAAATATGCACATCTGTAAGTACATCTTGAAAGAGTGGTTACAGAGTGTTGCCATGGAAACATTTGTTTCTATGCTACTACTCGGAGAGGCTGTGGCAAAATTTCCCAAACACTGCTTTCTCACAATAGCCTCATTAATAAGCAATAATGCCATTGATGGGTGCATTCCTCTTTGTAACACAAGTATTGAAATTGCTGTACAATCCCTTATAGTCTATCTAAAAGTGAAAAAATACAATCTGTATGAATTGATGGCAGAATAGTTTTAATTCTTATATTAGTGATGGTTTACTGACAGAGATACTAAAATATAACAACATTAGTATTTTTGTAGTATATTTTTAAATGACCTACATATAATGGTTATATTTGCTTATATATCCATATAATGGGTTATATTTGTTTTTAACTATTGATTATATGTCCTTATATTTGCTTTTACTTATTGATTTGTATTTAGAATTTTGCAGCAAACTAGATCAAACTACTTCTAAATTTGCAATAATATGTTGGGATAGTCATGGTTCATGGTAGAATTTGAATCTGAGTGATGTACATTAACAATAATTAAAATTAACTTCCACGATGCTGGACTTAACTTACTGATTTTGTTCCCAAACCATTTAACACTCAACTTGCTCTCATCTCTTAGCCTTCATAGGAAATATTGCAGATGATGACTGTTTTGCATATTTTGAACAGTCATTCTATTAAGCAAACATTTAAAATTTCCTAATATGGTTTGTCTTTGAGAATGATAATCATGTAAATAATTATAACATTATTGATAAGTTATGCATGATGCAAAATGAGTAGACAGACAATAATAACGATGCTAATATATCATGTGTATTTTCCATATTACAGGCAGTTTGATTGGCACTTTGCAAGCCTCTGTTCAATTTCATTAGATGAGAGTTTCTTCCTATTATAAACTTAAAAGTTCAGGCTCAGGAAGATTATATAATATGCCTAATATTATAAAATTATGTAATGATGATTATGGAACTAGAACGACAATTTATCTGACATAGAGTCAATATTTTTAGCATGAATATGTACTGATTTTCAGAGCAACAGACTGGTTATTATAGTTGTGGCTAGCTTCAAGCAGGATACAAACATTAATTTGGGTTTTAAAATATAAGTAATAATGTGTCATGCAAAAGGAATCAGTAACATGTGGTATAAATTTTGCCCTATTTTTATCAGCATTGCAATGTTTCATTTATTACTTAACAGACAGATAAATCAAACTAAGAAAGATAACACCATGTAGCTGTAGTTTCATTTTAATAAGATAAAATAATGCATATAAAAATACACCCCAATTTTCATCAAGATTTAATTTAAAGGTCCACGTTACTAAACAACTCTAAAAATCTTGAAATTAGCTTTAAAGTCCGCTAAAGTTGACTCTACTAGAGTACAGTAGGCCCCAATTCAAAATGTTCTCTGCCCTTATAAGGAGATGACATGAGAAGAAAGACACACAGAGAGAACACTGTGTGATGACAAACACAGAACTTCGAGTTACTAAGCTGCAGCCCAGGAAATGTCAAAGATAGCAAACCATGAGAAGCTAGGAAGAGACAATGAAGGGTTTCCTTTCCGATTTAAAAGTGCATATGGCCCTGTGGGCACCTTGATTTTAGGCTTCTAACCTCCATAGCTGTGAAACAATAAATTTGTTTTGTCTTAAGACACCCAATTTGTGGTACTTTGTTACAGCAACCTGAGCAAACTGAAACATAAGGGAAGTTGTGATTTGTCAGGAGAAACTTCATCATGGGAGAGGTCATTTCCATAAAGGTAGACATCTATAGGAAGTGACTGATAAACGACATGGGATAAGAACTAGTAGGTATAAATGAAATGGGTTAATTGGATTCTCAGAAAATGCCAAAAGAATAGGGCATTAATGGTAGGAGCAGAAGCTTAACAAAAAAAGAAGTCTGTGGTACTTGGAAGAATCATACATTAGATGAGATCATAATTGAGAAAACTTTTTGAAGAAGTTGCATCACAGAAAACACACACACACACAGAGTAAAGGAAGGGAAAATCAATATCACCAAAAATACATGTAATATTTGGGGTGAATTTAACATTGGGTTGGTGTAAAAGCAACTGTGGTTTTGCCATAAAAAGTAATGGGAAAAAACCCAAAAAGTAACGCGAAAAAATTACTTTTGCACCAAACTCATAAAATATGAGGTAGGAAAGCATTTTGTTTTTGTATATGACACAAAGAATACAAAAATGAAAGATTATACCTCATTAAAAATAAAATATTTTGCTCTTAAAAAGTCACTGATTGAAAGTAAATATTTGCAAAGCCTGTATAAACACATATTTTATTAAAATATAAAAACTAAATTAAATTAATACTTTAATAAGAGAAAATCAACTCATTTTTGGAAAACATACAAATGTTTTGGACAGATAATTTATCAAGTATATACAGCTGATAAATAAACACATAAGAAGATTTTCTACATAATTAATGATCAGAGAAAGAGAAATTAAAATAAAAATTTTATGCCAATTCAAATCTATTATGTCAAAAATGTTAAAAAACACACAGAATACCAAGTTTTCATAAGGATGTGAAACAACCATATATAGCCACTTTATGGCATGGTAATTTATTTTAATGTTAAACATACCCTTACTATACAACCTAGTAAGCCTTCCTGAACGCACTCATCATAAAAACATAAGGCCATACAAAAACTTGTTTTTAAATGTTTTTAGGAAGATTTATTTATGATACACAAAGACTAGAAAGAACAACAAAGTCCCTATTAACTGGTGAGCTGGTAAACTAATAGAGGAACATCCACACAATGAAACACTGCTCTGGAAGAAAAGGAAATGGAATACTGACATTTGTGACAACATTGATGAATTCCCAATCATTATACTAAGTAAAAGAAACCATATACAAAATTCCTTATGATTCAAATTATAAGATATTCTGGAAAAGGCTAAACTATAGTGACAGAAAACAAATGCGTAGTTACAAGTAGTCATATGTAGAAGGAGGAGATCGACCACAAAGAGCTGCAGAGACCCACTGGCAGTGATGGAAATGATTAATATCTTCATTGTGTTGGTGTTAATATTCTGTGTACACTTGTCAAAAATATTCAAACTAGCCATAAATTATACCTCAATAAAATATAATACAAGGAGAATATAGCAAAAATATACTGAAATGTTTATGAGTATATCTTTTTAAAAATATGTTCTAGAAAGAAGAAGCAATGCCCAAACCAGGCACAGTTTTATGTTTATCATCTATAGAAGACTTGCATCTACCTATTTGAGCAATCTCATTTTATACAAAATTATATGAACTATTTTCATTTAAAGTGCTTGCTATAACTTTGGATATGTAACTATATCACTGATGTGTGGTACACTCATCCTTTCACAGAGATAATTTACAAAGAAAAAGATATATAACAACAATATTACTTTACCTTTGTCCTTTACAGACAGATGAGGAGTAATGTAAATGTGAGTGAGCATGATTAATCTATTTATTCTCTTAATCATATATGTAAAATATCTAGAATTATATTTTAGGTTTTAATTTGAATTTATTAAGTCTGTTATACATCTATTTGGTGTAAATCATATATCCAGAGAGACTCACCTGTTCCTTGATTGAGCAAATATTTTTCTTTGCCTACAGTTTATGTTATACTCCCTAATTTCCCTCCATTACCAGCCACACACTCATTTTAAAATGAGATTGGGCTATCTAGGAAAATGTGACCTCACAAAATAAGGCATCAGAAACCAATCCTAGAGAAATAGAGATATATGGCCTTTTAGACAAAGAATTCAAAATAGCTGTGTTGAGGACACTCAAAGAAATTCAAGATAATACAGAGAAGGAATTCAGAATTCTATCAGATAAATTTACAAAATAGATTGAAATAATTTTTTTAAAAAAGGAAAAATTTTGGAAATGAAAAATGCAATTGGCATACTGAAGAATGCATTAGATCCCTTTAATAGGAGAATTGACCAAGCAGGAGAAAGAATTAGTGAGCTTGAAGGCAGGTTATTTGAAAATTCATAAGTAAGCAGATAGAATATTTGGTTTTCTATTCCTGAGTTACTCCACTTAGAATAATGACCTCCAGCTCCATCCAAGTTGCTGCAAAACACATTACTTTTTTCCTTTTCATGACTGAGTAGTATTCCATCAAATATATATACCACATACTCTTTATCCACTCATTGATTGATAGACACTTAGGTAGGTTGGTTCCATACTTTTTCAACTGTGAATTGTGCTGCTATAAACATGTATACACATGTGTCTTTTTTATATAAAAATTTCTTTTCTTTTGGGTAGATACCCAGGAATGGGATTGCTGGATCAAATGGCAGTTTTACTTTTAGTTCTTTAAGGAATTTCCATATTATTTTCTGTAGTGGTTGTACTAATGCACATTTCCACCAGCAGTGTAAAAAGTGTTCCCCTTTGACCACATCTATACCAACATCTATTGTTTTTTTGACTTTTTAATTATAGTCATTCTTGCAGGGGTAAGGTGGCATCTCATCATAGTTTTAATTTGCGTTTTTCTGATGATTAGTGATGATGAGCATTTTTTCCTGTGTTTGTTGGCCATTTCGTATATCTTTTTCAAGAAATGTTTATTGATGTATTTTTCCCACATTTGATGAGATTATTTGTTTTTCACTTGCTTATTTGTTTGAGTTTCTTATAGATTCTGG
The DNA here is from genome assembly GCF_003255815.1 of Theropithecus gelada. Lineage (NCBI taxonomy): Eukaryota > Metazoa > Chordata > Mammalia > Primates > Cercopithecidae > Theropithecus > Theropithecus gelada. The sequence goes on along the minus strand of NC_037671.1, from coordinate 101,501,690 downwards.
ATACTAGTCCTTTCTCGAATGCATAGTTTGAGAATATTTTCTCCCACTCTGTGGGTTGTGTGTTTACTATACTGATTATTTATTTTGCTGTACAGATGCTTTTTAGTTGAATTAGGTCCTATTTATTTATTTTAGTTTTTGTTGTGCTAGTTTTTGGGGTCTTAGTCTAGAATTCTTTGTGTAAGCCAATGTCTAGAAGAGTTTTTTCAATGTTATCTTCCATAATTTTTATGGTTTCTGGTATTAAATTTAAGTCTTTGCTATATCTTTTGTTGATTTTTGTATAAGGTGACAAATGGGGATCCAGTTTAATTTTTCTACATGTGGCTTGCCAGTTTCCCAGCTCCATTTATTAAATAGAGTGTCCTTTCTCCAATTTATTGAAAATCAGTTGGCTCTTTGTATTTGGCTTTTATTTCTGGGTTCTCTATTCTGTTTCATTGGTCTATATGCCTATTTTCATACCAGTACCATGCTGTTTTGGTAACTATACTATTGTAGTATAATTTGAAGTTGAGTAATGTGATGCCTCCAGATTTTTTTGTTTTTTGTTTTTGCTTAGTTTTGCTTTGTCTATCTGAGCTCTTTTTGATTCTGTATGAATATTAGGATTGTTTTTTCCAGTTCTATGAAGAATGATGATGGTATTTTGATGGGAATTCCATTAAATCTGTAGATTGCTTTGGGCAGTATGGTCATTTTCACAATATTTATTTTTCCCACTCATGAGCATGGGATATGTTTCCATTTGTGTCATCTATTATTTGTTTCAGCAGTGTTTCATAGTTTTCCTTGTAGAGACCTTTCATCTCCTTGCTTAAGTATATTCCTAAGTATTTAATTTTTTGCAGTTGTCATTAAGGGAATTGGGTTCTTGATTTGATTACTAGCTCGGTCGCTTTTGGTGCATAGCAGTGCTACTGATTTGTGTACACTGATTTTGTATCTTGAGATTTTACTGAATTCATTCATCATATCTAGCAGCTTTTGGGATAAGTCTTTAGGGTTTTATAGGTATATGATCATATCATTGGCGAACAGTGAGAATTTGACTTCCTCTTTTCCAATTTGGATGCCTTTTATTTCTCTGTCTTGCCTGACTGCTCTGGTTAGGACTTCCAGTACTATGTTGAATAGAAGTATTAAAAGTGGGCATCCTTGTCTTTTTCCAGTTTTGGGGGGGAGTTCTTTCAACATTTCTTCAATAAATATTAATATAATATTAAGTGTGGGTTTGTCATAGACAACTTTTATTACTTTGAGGTAAACCTATTCTGTGCCTATTTTCTTGAGGATTTTTATTATAAAAGGATGCTTCATTTTATCAAATGCTTTTTCTGTGAATGTTGAGATGGTAATATGATTTTTGTTTTTACTTCTGTTTATGTGATGTATCCCATTTATTTACTTGCATATTTTAAACCATCCCTGGTATGAAACCCACTTCATCATGATGTAGTATCCTTTTGTTATGCTGTTTGATCCCATTAGCTAGTATTTTGTTGAGGATTTTTGTATCTATGTTCAGTACTTATTTTTGATCATACTGTGTTTTTTATTTCTTTTTTTCCTCTTAAGGATGTGACTTTAATGTTTATAGTTTATTACAACTTAATATGATTCTTGGTGTTTTACGGGGTGAAGACTCTGTATGAGTTCCTTAGTTGTAGGAAGTCTTTGTGTGCTGGCTTTCCCATATGGTGGTTGTAGCAGTTATTTTTGTGTGGGCTAGTTTACTTCTACCATGGGGCTGGAATGGCAGGTATCTCTTGAAGCTTATCTAATTGTCTTATGGTGTATACTTTATTTATTTAATTAATCTTTCCCCACAATTTTATTTACTGAGTTAATGATTCAGGCTTTAGGCCAATAGGGCAGATATGCCTGGGTAGGCACCAGTCATAGCTAAAGCAGGTAAGCAGATGTAATACCTAATGATAGGCAGAGTTCCCAGCCTTGATGAAGGTGGCTGGGAGAGTTCTCAATTAGATGTGCTGATGTTTAATGAAAATGAAGAGTGGGAGCTACCTCAGCTTCCCTGCCAGCTCAGCAGGAAAGCTATTCACCTCACGGCCTCATTCTTGTCCTCGCATCCTGGCTATTCATGGCTATTCAGATCAGACAGGTACCTCTTTTAATCTGTCAGAATGTTGATGTTCAAGTAGGAAGCAATTGTGACTCTGTCTTTTGTGCAGACCTGAATCTGGCAAGTGTTTCTCTTGTGTGGCTCCAGTCGCTTTGAATTTTTCCAGGAAGGCTGTCTATAGGTCCATCCATGCTGTGTTTTCATGGGAGAAGCTCAAGCTGTGTCTACAGTGGTGTACTAGGGATGACCAAGGACCCCTTCTGCAAGATTCTTTATGGTCACAGAGGTTGCCTGTCTGTTGGGGTAGAGATGCAGATTTTCCCTACTGTACCCAGCACTGCAGTTTTGTCCCTGCTGTAAGAAAGGTCCCACCAGCAGAAAGAACTCTGGGACTCAAGGCCTGCCATTCAGTTCTGTTTGTCCCATAGGCTGTTCCCTTGATGTGTTGCTGTCTGCCTTCCCCTAGGAATGGGACTTTCTGAGAACCAGACTATGTGATTGTTATTGCTCTTCTGGGTCTAGCCACCCAGTGAGGCTAACAGACTCCAGGCTGGTGCTGGGGAATGTCTGCAAAGGATTCAGTGATGTGACCTGTCTTCAAGTCTCCCAGCAGTAGATACCAGCACCTGAACTAATGAAAGTGGCAGGGGAATGACGTAGACTCTGTGAGATTCCTTAGTTGTAGATGGGTTTAGTGAGCTGGTTTTCTCGAATACTGGTTATACTAGTAGTGAACTTATGTGGACAAACTTAGGACCTGTGGTTAGCCAGGGTATTACAAGCAAATGTGAGAGCTGAGATCACACAGCCATTTTCCCCTTCTTATGTACAGTGTTATTCTATGGAGAGGTGCTGTAATGGCCTGTGTTTGTTGGCCTCCAGCCAGGAGATGGCTCTTGAAAGAGAGTACCAGCTGCAGTAGTAGCAGTGGGATTTGAGTTTGCCCTAAGGTGCCCAGGGAAAGTATCCTGGTTTCTCAGATGATAGGTGGGCCTATAAAGCCCTCAAATGTTGATGTCCTTTGTGTTAAGCTACCAGGATTGGCGGAGAAATACAGGCGGGGGCAGGTTAGGCGGGTCTGAGCTCAAACTCTCTTTGGGCAAGGCAGGCCATGGCCCCTGTGGGGGATAGAGTTGGTTCTCAAGGCACTGGAGTCAATGTTTCAAAAGAGAGTATATGGCCACTGGAGTCAATGTTTCAGAAGAGAGTATAACTGCCTCTGCTGCACAGAAGAGTTCACAAAGGGAGTGGGGAGTAGCAGGCAGCAGCAAGTCCCACACAACTCACAACAGTTGGCAAGGCCAGTCTGGCTCCTGTAGTGCTCTACTGACAGTGCTGAATTTAGATCTAGACAATCTGTGCATAGAACTCAGACCTGCCGCAGGCCATAAACTTCATCGCAGAGATAGTAATCCTGGCTTTCAGGCTGCTCTCCTCCCTGTATCTCTTCAAGGCCAGGCCAGTGCTAGTTCCTGTGCTTGTGGCTGCAGCATACTTCCTGCTTGCCCCCACACAAGGTTCTATTCAAGGGAGTTCATCTCCACTTGAAATTGTATCATTATATCACAAAATTCAGTTGGGAATTAATTTTACCCTGTGGATACTTTTACTTGAAAGGCCAGACTAAAAGAGCTGTAACACAAACAGGGCTGAATCACGCCCCATTTGCTCACCATGTTGTGGGTGATGAGAAGGAGGGAAGAGAGAAGAGAAGATCTGTGGCCCTCTGGGGATCCCAGACCTAGGACCTCCCAGAGCCAGGGCTGTAAAACCCTCTTTGGGGCTCTGAGGTTCTGGTGTCAAACTTCTGGGTGCCACCACGTTCCCCAGTGCCAGCCGTGGAAGCTGCTTGTGGTATACCTGGTCCAGCCACAGCTTCACAGGGAGCCATTGCCCATGCCAGCACCTAGAGCTGCCCGCTGCATCCCTGGCTGTGTATAGTGGCCAGACCCCACACTCACTCGCTCACACACCACTAGCCGCTCTGATTGCTCTTGACAGCTATGGGATCCAGGCGAGTAGCATAAGCCAAGCACAGCCTGCCAGGCCAACTGGGCCTAGTGGGACTGAGCAAAACTCCAGCAAAAGCGCCACTGGCTACAGAGGTTTCCAGCTGGCAAAGCGACACAACAAGGATACTGTAGCAGTACTTTCTCTAGAATCTATTTCTCATAATCAACTTCTTATATTTAAAAATAATAATAACTGTAATTTTCTCTAGTCAGTTTTCTCTCCTGTACTTTGTCCCCATCCATATGCTATACTCCAAATTCAGTGTCTCAGTATCTTAATTTTTTTTTATGATGGTTTATAGTTGAGTTTTCACCTTTATTGAAGTTCTATTATCATCATTATTATGGTTCTTCTAGAATTTAGATAATGATCTGGCATAAACTTCAAAATGCAAAGTTTTTATATGCAAAGGCATATTTTTCTCTTTAATCTCATGCTCTTATTTTAGGCAAATTTTGATTATTGAGAATTACATTTATTAATGAGAAGCAATTGTCATAAACCTTGCACTTAGAAGCCACTCAAAGTTAGCTAATGTTACTATTTCAAAATTGTTTCAGTTAATGTGAGTTGTAAATTAATTATTTACTTCTTTAGAACAAAGAAAAATAAAATAAATTTACTAAAATATTCAGAAATTCAGAAATAACCATAAGATACAATTAACTTCTTTCATATACATTGACCCTTGAACAATATGGTTTTGAACTGTGCAGGTTCATTTACACATGGATTTCTTCTGCCTCTGCCACTCTGGGGACAGCAAGATCAACCCATCCTTTCTTTTCTTCTCTTCAGCCTACTCAATGTGAAGACAAGGAGGATGAAGACCCTTATAATGTTCCACTTCCACGTAATAAACAGTAAATATATTTTCTTTTCCTTATGATTTTCTTAATAACATTTTCTTTTCTCTAGCTTACTTAATTGTAAGGACATAGTATATAATATATATAACATATAAAATATGTGTTAATTGACTGTTTATGGTATTAGTAAGGCTTCCAGTACAGTTTATGTTATTAGTATGGCCATTAGTAGTTAAGTTTTAGGAAGTCAAACGTTTTACAGAAATTTTCAACAAGTTGGAGGTTGGCAATTCTAGCCCCCATGTTGTTCAAGGGTCAATTGTCCTGGGAATCAAAAACAAACTTGTAATTAACCATTTTACTCACTTCATTTACTTTAAAAGTTTTCTTTTCTATACTTGAAGTTATTTAAATAAGAATTAATCTGTCTTTCCTATAGTAACGTTTGTACGTTTGTAACATTCTTGCCTTGTATGCATGTTATTTGTAGATAAGACTGTTTTCCTCATTAGAATGTAAGTTTCTAAGGGGCAGTGATAATGCTTTATTCATTCATAACTTCTTGGACATTTTTTTTACTTATTTATATACTTTATTCCCACTTATTACAGTAAAGTGTTTGATTTGACTTTGGGTAAATGTCTTAACCTTTTTTTGCTTGGTTCCTTCATCTATACAATGATGATAATAATGTGTCTAGTTCAAGTAATCACTAGGATGATTAATAATTTAATATATGTAGAAAACTCAATAAATATTATTATTTAAAAAGAAGAAGAGAGAGGAAGAGGCATGCAATACATAGTTGTGAAATTAAACTTTTGATGTGACTCTAATGTGATCTTTTCAATGCCATCATCTGTTTAGGTTAATTAATTAGTGTACGGTCTATGGCAGGAGACATGCATACAGAATAAAGGTATTTATTCTCTAGTGAGCAACTCCTATGTGCCAAACCATCTACACATTTCACTAACATTATTATTAATAATAACACGACCTAATACTAATTGAACTAATTGACTCTATGTCATGCATTGTGTTAAGGTGTTTATATATATTTAATTTTCTAAGCAAATCCTATAAAGCAGGTACTTTATAGTTTCTGAACATACAGATGTAAAAACTGAGGCTCAAAGTGCTTTGTCCAAGATTGCAGATGTATACAGTGGGAAAACTGGAATTCACAGCCAAAATTATCTGTCTCAGTGCCTCTGCTCTTAATTAAATGTATACTGCCTCCAGCAGACTCTGCATAAAATATAAGATTAGTATGTCCTTCCAGTGTAATATGTAAGTAGGATGAAGAGATTAATTTTCTGTGAAGTACATTTTTTCCTTACCTGAAAATATACATAAAGCATATCTACTCCATGTGTCTGGCTCATAGTAAATGATCAGTACATTCTAATATTTTTAAAATGTTGGCATCATTTAAGGAATTTAGTATCTGGACAAACTACAGTTTCAACCAAGTTTCTCTGTTCCAGATTCATTCATTCTTACTGCCAAAAATGTAGAACATTTATTCATTTATTCCAGTTCCTTCAGTGTTACAAGTATAAGTTATAACAGATTCAGCCTTCTTGACCATGGCCATGAGAAAAGATTACCTCAATATTAGGTTAGTTTCTTTGGGCACATAAAGTAAAAATAAAAAGGCTCACTTATCTAAGACACTTTCCTATTTGACCCTATTAACATCTTTGTCACTGAACAACCCTGTTTTGCCAAGTTGTAGCTTGTAACTTCCGTCCCAAGGTTCACATTGTTGATCACTGAATCACAGAATATTTTCTTTTTTAATCATGCTCCAATTACTTTTTACATTATCCTGGGTTGTGCTCCAAGGAGATTTTAGGAATCGAACATTAATCCTGAAGCGTTAATAGTTTAGAGCTAATAAAAAACTCAGATATTCATTTTTATCAATCTGTAAGTAGCTAAAATACACTAGAATTTTATGAAAGTAGTTTTCAGACTTATAAATATTACACTACTATTTTTTACGTTGTAACCTCAAAATAACTCTAAGGAGGCATTACGGCCTGATGGATTTTGGCACAGAATAGCCTTGGTGCAAATGCTTGCTCTCTCAAATAGTACTAATTGTGTGATCCCTAAATTGTTACTTTAATTTTAGCTTTTGAGGTTTACTTTTCCCTGGCTATAAAGTGGGCTAATAAAAATATACCTTACCTGTGTTGATGATTAGAGATGGTATATGAACATTCTATAAATAGTAGCCATTATAAATACAAGTTTTGTTTCTCAAAGCCACGTCCTACGATATAGTAATTTTTGGCTTTTCAAATTTTGTTTAATTAATCTGTGAGAGACTTTGGAGAGAATCATTTTGATAAAAATAAAATTATCTGTTAGTATTTTTCTGTCAACACTTTAGTGTTAGCATAACTCTTTGTCAGTTATCATCATGGATCATGATCATGATCATCATCATCATCATGATCATCATCATCATCATCATCATCACATTTTTCCTACTAGCTTAATGGAAAATTCATAATGAGTCATAAATCTACATGAAAGTCCAACTATGTAGAAGCTATTAATATTTTATTGGCAACGTAACTGCAGCTGTCTTTACAAAAATTTAATCTTAAGAGAGGTTTTTGATAGATTTTTCTCCATTAAACAATAGAGGATATATCTATTTTCATTTTTTTCTAATATGGCTTTTAACTTTACCTCTGTCATTGGATTCAGAACGGAACATTCAATCATATTTAATGGAAATAACTTATTAAATATTGTAGAGAGATGACTTTGATGATACTTTCATTAATTGAAGGTGGCCATAACAACTGAAGGTCTATATTCACCACCTCATAGTTACAAAGGAAACTAGCTCTCTTATATTACCTTTATTATAATTCGTAACACTAGCACATATGTGGCATGCCTAATTTATCTCAAGATTTTATTGAGGTGAAAAGGACCTGATAAAAATGCAAATATAGAGGAATTGTGTCCATTTTTGTTAGCACAAAGTATCACAAGTTAACTCTTTTTTTGTCCCTGAATGTCTTACAAAGTATTTACTGTTTTCAGACATAATTGCACCCTAGAAATGTTTCTAAAATTGGATCTTTTTGAGATTTTTCTGGATAAGTTATCTATGAATTTCTTTTTAAACTGAAATCCAAATATTAGATATTTTATGGAACACTTGCATGTTTATTGAATGAATATCTCATTAGAAATTAAATAAGAGAATTAATTAACAAACATATAAATAATTAATTATCTCTAGAGATTAACATAAAGTAGGGCAGCCAACTAATAGTCATAGTAGCAGTAGGTGATATGTCACTCATTTACCAAATGCTGCAGCAAAATATATGGCAAAAAAAACTATATGATTTATTTTAAACAAAATATATTCTGATTTCAAATCCTCATTTGAATCAACTGATTCAAAATTTAAATTCAGCTTTCTCTGGGGCTATTTCTCCTGTCTGCAGGACTAGTGATTATATTTAATTACATATAAAGCTAAACAATGAGAAATTTTCTCTGTGGTTCTATTTCAGTATGGTCAAAGGCCTTACTTTTCCTTAAATAATTTGATAGCTACTATTGCAAACCATAATTCTCCCATTACTGTAATAACTCATTTAGATTGGATTTCATTATTATTAAGAGATTCCAGGGAAGAAAAGTAAAGTTTTAATTAGTCATTTACACCTTTGTTCAAACATTTTAATAGGGCCTACATTCCTCTAAACCACCAGGCCTGCTTACCTCACCTGAATTTGTCTGATCACAATTTCCTCTGCCACCATAGTCCAGACATACTGGCATTTTCACATTTTTGAAAATGTATTCTACTTTTTCTTGCCCCAATTCTATATAGAATTATTCTCCCTTCATTTAAACTGTCTCCAGCTCAGTGTGATGGAGGCTCAAGCAGATAGGGCCAAGAAGATGAGGCTGCCACTAACTACAGCATCTAGTCTAAGGAGATAGTTCTTGTGGGAAAGGCAGGTGACCAGCATTTCTTATGTCTCCAGCCCAGGTTGCTGGAGCTTTACTTTATGAAAATACAACTGAGATGAATGGTGCTTCTTTCCTCCATCCAGTCTCAACTTGTAGGATAGAAGCTTTACCTTAGCTATGGAAGGCCAGGGACACTGGGCTTTGACTGTTCTCATCCAAACTGGCTCTTAAGGTAGGAGTTCTGTGCCAGGAGAGGCAATCTGAGAAGACCAAGGACTACCATCACCACTCAGTGCCTCACTAGTAATATACACATGTCACCCCCAGAGAAGCAAGTCACTGTATGTACCCCAAGCCTGGTAAGCAGTGGTATAGAGATTCTGTCCAGAAAGAGTTTCAGACTATAGTAACACAAAGTTCTGTATTTCTTTCTAAGGGAACTTTATTAATTTGCAAGAAAACTTAAGAAGTTCAAGCCTAAAGACTCTGCCAAAATCATAGAGATATTGATGGTGAGAAATTAAGAGGAGTATGGTCACTCCATGATAGCAATAAAATGAATGGTAAAGAGGCAAAAAGTTTAACAGAGAGAACAAAAGAGTGAGACACACAACAAGATCTCTGCTTGGATTGTAGCATGTCTCAAAAATTAACCTCAAACTACCCTTATAAAGGGTCTACTTTTCAAATAGATCAGATTGTGGGGCAATTTATGCCCCAAGGTAATGCCAAAGGTTAGAGCAGTCTGATACAGGGTACCAATAAATGGATGCTAATATCTGGGAATGATACCAATAGAGCCAAACCCTCTAGAAGTTTATGGAAGAATGGGGGAGAGAGGCATTCAAACAGAGTTTAGCTAAAACCACAGTCACTCCCAGAAGTGGAAGTGAGGGGTCAGGAAGTCTGTACACATGACCAAGACTCTGCCTTCTGAGGGCTGACATGAGAGGCAAGGTGAAGGTACTTCAGTGAAATAATTCAGCCAAGTCACTAAAACAGTAAATAAGCAAACAGCAAGGATAACAATGCCCAGTGAAGGAAGATCAGTGTATAGAGTTGCTGCAAAGCAATATTTTAAATATTCTATTTTCAACACAAATGATGATATATGCAAAATGACTATTTATATAGTTGACCTAATAACTACCACAATTTTAACTATCTTCTGTTTATTGCCTTTTTAAATTTCCTTCAGTTCTCTCTCGTTTCTCCCTTCTATTGTTTTACTTGAGTATTTTATTTGATTTCATCATAACTGCCCACTTATCACGTCCAAAATACTTTAAAAAAATATTTAAGTAACTTCCAATGAGTTTGCAATGTGCCTTTTTAACCATTCTAAGTCCATCTTTAAGTAACACTATAGTACTTTCATAGGTAGGTGTAGGCGATGGAAATCATTCTGTAAACTTATGAGCAAATCTCAGTTCTCTGGTGGGGCTTGTCTTTGAGCCTGTGTCAGAAGCATGTCTCTAGTGTGACAGCTTCCCCTATCCTCCGTAAGTGAGACAGGAAGTCTAAAGGGAGCTGATATGGGAGAAAATGTCTTCTTCTAGGTGGGAAAAATTTTTATAAAGTAATTTCCCCTGGAGAGTTTTACAGTGATTATTGTAAAATAATCTGTATTTTATAGAGATCTGATCTCTCTCAGATCTTCACCAATCAGGAACTTGAAGGGGATTGTTGGTGGTATAACCCATATAAATACCAGGGCCGTGTACGATTGTGGTTCTCAGGACTTTCTGACTATCACACTAGGTCACACTCACTGTCTCCAGCAATTCATATGTTATTATTTACATGTTCCTAGCAGTTTATTGCCAGCTTTTCATCTGGATATGTAGATATTAGCTATACCTCTCTGGAAGTTCCTTTCTCTTCAAATTTGTGGGTGGCAGTTTACCCTGCAACCTGAGTCATCTGATGGGTTCATGAAAAGTAATTTCAGTTTCTTCAGTTTTTCTTGCTTTAAGAATAAGACTGACAGTGCAGGGCATGGTAGCTCATGCCTATAATCCCAACACTTTGGGAGACAGAGGTGGGTGGCTTGCTTGAGATCAGGAGTTCAAGATCAGCCTGGCCAATATGTTGAAACCTTGTCTCTACTAAAAATACAAAAATTAGCCAGGCAGAGGCCGGAAAATCGCTTGCACCCAGGACTCAGAGGTTGTCGTTAGCCAAGATCATGCCACCACTGCCCTACAACCTAGGCAACAGAGCAAGACTCCATGTAAAAAAAAAATAATAAATAAATAATGAGACTGACAACTTCTGAGCACTTTACATGCCATCTGAAAGCAGAAGTGACTCTGGGATTTTTTTGGAGGGCAATACAAATACTCCAAAATTAGATTATGGTCAATGGTTGCACTGCTTTATGAATATATTTTAAAAATCTACAGCATTGACTTGTTCATATTAAATGTGTCACTATATATCATGTGAATTATATCTCATTAAATGTGTGTACAAATAAGCCTATTCAGAACGTGTCCATAATATAACCAATAGCAATTTAATTTATTAATGGATCTGAAGCCAACAAGAAGAATAATAAATCTAAATCGTGTCTACTGTTCATCAAATTTGGCTTGGAAAAATTATTAACCCCTATTTTCTAGACTAGATATTGTAGAATTTGGTCACTTTACGATCAACTTGCATCTCTTCATGATTCTTTAGGTATGATTGTTATTATTTACATTTCCTGAACACTGTATTTTCAAATATTTTGTAGATGCACTACAATCTTCATGTAACATCAAATTAAAAGCTCCTACATATTCGTTTGGAAGCAAAATACATTTTACTTGTCTACTAAAACAGTATAAAAATATAACTCTGGATTTCATCCCTGTTTTGAGATGTTTCTTTCTGCTTATTTAGTACAAGAAATCTAAAGAAACTTATGAAGCTCCACAGAACCATGTCATGCTTTCTTAATGTCATTGAGTTCCAAACCACTCACTCTGGATTCCCAGAATGAATGCCTCTCAGCTTCATTCTTCAACTTTAACAAATTCCTTTATTTCGCCTTCATCTTATTGCTATTTTTCTTGATAACAAGAAAAATTTCTCATTTTCTTTCCATATCCATGAATCCAGAGTATCTATTGGATATAGTTTAAGTGTGATAATATTGTATTTTAAATGAAAACAACAAGAATTTATTTGATACGTTTTTTAAAGTGCATGCAACACATTGAGTGACATTGTAGAGTGCATAGCACAAAAATTCTGAGAACATATATTCTGGTGAGAAATCGGGGTTTCAATGTGAATGTATTCAATTTTATAATATAACTCAGTTTTAACATAATTTATTGTGTTAGTCTGCTTGGACTACCACAATAAAATGCTGTAAACTGTGTGGCCTAAACAACAGAAATTTATGTCTTATAGTTCTGAAGGCTGCGAACTACCAGATCAAGGTGCTAGCAAGTAGATTTCATTTTGAGGTTTGTTCTCTTGGCTTGTAGGTGGTGACTACTTTCTCATTGTATACTCATGTGACCGTTTTATGTGTGAATAGAGAGAGCACTCTCTTTTCTTCTCTTATAAAGTTACCTTTCCTATTGTATTAGGGTCCTACCCCTTATCAACTGAGTTAACCTTAACAACCGTCTGAAGACCTGAGCTCCAAACACAGTCACACTGGGGGTTAGGGTTTCAAGGTAAAAGTTTTGAGGAGACGGAATTCAGTCCATAGTATTTATACTGGGTTTTACTTTATATGAACTTGAATATTCAGCTGTTGCTGTAGTAGGAGTCTATTTAAATACTTCACATCATTGAAAATGTTTATTGGTGAAATTTTTAACCCTGATGCAGTTTAGTACCTGATCTTTCTTTCCTTTTAGGATGCTTGCCAAATGATTTATAATCTCTGCTATGACTAATTTTATAGTCACTTTTGTAGCAAAGTCATCTTCTCTTAGCAGTTTCTGAATGCTTTTCTAAGGATATTTCATGTGTTGAGCCTGAAAATATCCCAATTTGCTCCCAATTTCATTGTAGGGTTTTCAAATATAACTGCATAAAATGGATTAAAACTCAATTTAATAAACAACTTCAAGTTCACTTGGGAGATGGATATAGAAGTTTGCAAATGGCAGAGGTCTAAAATATATGAGCAAAATACTAAGTATTAGCCTAAGGATATAATTGAAATGATCTGGATTCTATTATTTATGCCAATGCTAACATAGTTTACATGTGCAAAAATGTCAAATGTTGTAATCATAGTAATAGATACAACATTGGAATTGTCATTTTCCTCTAAATTACTAAAACAAAGAGTAACTGGAAATAACATAAAATTTTAGCAAACTGTTTTATTAGAGAAGATTTATTACAACTTCTAGGAAATAAAAACGAAACTAAGCAATAAAGAGACAGCACAGTAAAAAGACAAAGAAGAGCAAATGGTTTCAAGAATAACAGAGTAAATTAATCTGTAAATACTACTAAGATAATAAATCTTACTTTTGATCATTATAATTAGCAAGCATTTTTAAATTAAAAAATAGCTACATTGCTTAGATATTAAATAGTTGAAACTGAAGTATCTAATGTCCATACATTTGAGATTCCCATACTTAAGTTTTTTTTCCTTAACTAAATTTGTGATGGGAATTAAGAAATTATTATTTTTAAGTATGTTAAGTTTTGAGTTACAAATGTTTTCTGTAAGGGGTTAGTGTTAGCTGTCCAGGTAATTAACAGCTCTTTATTTTATCATTTAATTCTATCAAAATACATTCAAATTTAAAAAAAATCTATTCAACTTTACTTTGTTATTGATATTTAAAACTGTGTCCTTTATAGCAACACAACAAACTAAATGTTTAAAGTTAGAAGCAAAACATCTTCATATGACTTGATGTTTCAAAACAGTTTTTCATACATTCCTATTTGTAGTGTTCTCAACTTGCTCTTTTTATGCTAATATTTCTTAGTTTGGCTCATGAACATTTCAAGCATAATTACAATAATTTGTTCTGTATTGGAATATTCAAAGAAGCGTAGATAGCCTGTTCTGATTAAACCAAATTGAAGGAGGACATTTTTAGTTGCTCTAAATCACATGTCTCCTCAAGTTATATTCCATTTCAAAGGGTATAATTTCTCTATTTTGATTTTCAACGAAGTGGGGCATGGATTGAGACCTATATCTTAACTACTTATTCTCATGGCACACTTTCTACATAATTATATAGAGATCATAAAGTTTAAATTGTGACTTACATTCTTACAACTGGACATTAATAGAAACTGCTGACAGTGTTGTCCCAGAATAAGAGCAAAATATAAAGGAGATAAAACTATATCACATGGGAAGACAATATAAAGGATTACCCCTCATAACTCTTCATATGCTAAGAAACCAGCAATCTTCCAACAAAAAGGATGTAGCTTAAAGTGGGTAATTATCCCAAATCAAAATCCCAGCTAGTTATTTTGTAGATATTGACATATGAATTTAAAGTTTATATGAAAAGGCAAAGGTCTAGAATAGCCAACATAGTACTGGAAAAGAACAAAGTTAGAAGACTGACATTGCCTGATTTCAATACTTATAAATCCATAGTATATCAATAAAGCATAGAATGGTGAAAGAATAGACATATGGATGAATAAAATAAAAAAAGAAAAACCCAGAAATAGAAGAATGCAAATATAGTTACCTGATATTTGGCAGAGATGCAAAGGCAACTCAGTGGAGGAAAAAACATCAACAAATGGTGATTAATTCAAAGTCTGTATTCAGAAAAGAAACTTGCCTAGACATAGAACTCATAGCTTATACATCACACAAAATAGACATATAAGAACTACCTTATAATCCAGCAAAAAATACATACCTTCTGGGGATATACCCAAAGGAAATAAAATCAATGTCTCCAAGAGATATCTGCACTCCCACGTTCATATTAGTATTATTTACAATAGCTACATATGAAAATAATCTAAATGTCTGTCAATGGGTGAATACATACAGAAAATGTGTATGTACAATGGAATATCATTTAGCCTTAAAAAGAAGAAAATCGATCAATTTGTGACAACATACATGATGTAAAGTGAGATATACAAGACAGAACAACAAATAGTTTCTCTTATATGTGTAATCAAAATAAAAATTTAAAAACATAGAAACAAAAAAGAGAATAAAACGCTATGAAAACCTAATCCTGCTGTATTATTATAAAGACATAACTGGGCATTATTTGCTTCTTGTATGATGCAACAGTAAGCATATATCACTATGTGTTATTCCTTACAAAAAAAAAAGAAAAAGACAAAGTCATACCTGAATCTGTTTAATTCAACCTCTATATCTAACCAGATCTAACTACAGGTTGAATTAGATAGATTCAGATAAGTTCTTTTCCTTTCAATAAAGATCTAATCCCTTTGTTGAAAATTTGATAACAGACTTCATGTTTCTTTTTTCTTTCTTTCTTTCTTTGTTTTTTGAGACAGGGTCTCACCCTGGTTGCCCAGGCAGGAGAAGCACAGCAGTGCCATCTTGGTCCACTGCAGCCTCATCTCATGGGCTCAGGTGATTCTCCCACCTCAGCCTCCCAAGTAGCTGGGACTACAGGCACCCGCCACAATGCACCACTAATTTTTTGTGTTTTAAGTAGGGTCAGGGTCTTGCTATGTTGCCCAGGCTGGTTTCGAACTCCTGGACTCAGTCAATCCACCTGCCTCTACATCCAAAAATGCTGGGATTACAGACATGAGCCACCAAGCCCAGCCTAAGAATTGACTTTCGTAAGTGACACCGTAAGGTTATAATCACCAAATCCTGTTGAATACAGGAAATTCTTCACGGCAACTAATACATATTTATTTATTTATTTATTTATTTATTGTTGACAAACAAATGGCATTTTTCTTAAGAAAAATATCATTCATTATTTTGAATTCTGATTTTCAAAAAGCCAATTTTAAAATGCCACTCTTGAAACAATCAAAGACAATTGTACACAGACTCATTATTAGAAAAATTAAAGAATTAATGTTAAATTTTTTGTCTATGATAATATTATGTTCAAAATAAAATGGCTGTTTTAAGGGCTGTATCAGTTAGAACTAGCATAACTAAATTATTTATGGGTGAATAAAGATGATGTCTGATACTTGCTTTAAATTATTCCAGTTCCTCACCTTTGCATGTATTCACTGCACCCCCCTCCTAAAAAAAGAAAGAATGACAGTGACAGTGGACAAATAAAACAAGCAGGAGAGGTAAAATGACAAAATGTTGATAAATGTTAAAGCTGACTGATAGACACTAGGGGTTTTAATTATACTGTCATAACTCTCTGTTTTTTTGTATTAAATTTCCTTATTAAACTTTTTTGAAAAGAAAGGAAAAATATTTTCTGAGGAAACTTGGGTTTGATATTGAGTTTTTAGATGTGACACCAAAAGAACAATTCATGCATGAAAAAACAAATATACAAGCCAGAATTTCTTAAAATTAAAAAATTCTGTTATGTAAAATAAACCATTAAGAAATGAAAAGGAGATATTTTCAAAACAAATATCTGAAAAAGACGTGTGCCAAAAACATACCAAGAACTCTTAAAACTTAACTAAAAATAAGAAACTTAAATTTAAAATGGGCAAAATATTTAAACAAACACCTCACCAAAGACATATAGAATGCAAAGAAGTTTATTAAAAAATGCTCAAAATCATTTACTGGCCATTAGGAAAACACAGATTAAAACAATGAACTAACTCTTCACACCTGTTAGAATTGCTGAAATTCAAAAACTTCACAATATCAATCGCTGTGAGGATACAGAGCAACAGGAATGCAAAATAATACAGACATTTTAGAAGATATTTTGGCAATTTCTCTATAAACTAAAGTGCACTATTCACAATAGTAAAGACACATTCAACCTAGGTGGCCCTTCAGTGGTGGACTGGGTAAAGAAAATATGGTACATATATACCATGGAATACTACGCAGACATTAAAAAGAATGAAATCATGTCCTATGCAGCAAAGTGGATATAGCTGGAGGCCATAATCCTAAGCAAATTAATGCAGCAACCAAAAAAAAAAAAAAAACCACATGTTCTCACTTGTAAACATTGAGCACACATGGACATAAACACGAGAACAATAAACACTGAACTACTAGAGAGGAGAGGAAGGGAAGGAAGCATGGGTTGAAAAATAGATACTGGGTACAAAACTCACAGCCTGTGCGATGGGATTCATACCCCAAACCTTAGCATTATACAGTTTGCCCAGGTAACAAACCTCCACATTTTCCCCCTGTATCTAAAGTAAAAGTTGAAATTTTGGGAAAAAAAAAAAAGTTACATTTACATGATTCTGTTATCTACTGAGTGTGCAATAAAATCATTTCTGAAATAATCGTATATAGAATAGTCTATATACCTTAATTACGCAGTGGTTCATGATGATAACTTTAGTATTTTCGAAAGCTGAGGAGGGAGTATTGCTTGATCCCAGGAGTTCAAGACCATCCTGTGCAATATTGCAAGACCATGTCTCTAAAAACGTATAAAATAACAAATTAGTCCGGCATGCTGGTGTGCGCCTGCAGTCCCAGCTGCTTGGGAGGCTGAATTGGGAGGATTGCTTGAACTCAGGAGCTCAAGGCTATATCCATGCCACTGCATTCCAGCCTGTGCAACAAAGCAAGATTGTTTAGAAAACAAAAGAAAAGGCAAAACAAAAACAGTCACTTTATTACTGCAAAATGCTATGATCATCTGAGCTTTCAGCAAGTTTTAAACATTTGGCTTGTGCAGGTACTTGCCTCTATGTTGATGGCTCCTGACTGATCAGGAGGTTGTTGCTGAAAGTTGTGGTGGCTGTGGCAGTTTCTTAAAATAAGAGAACAGTGAAGTTTGTCATATCAGTGGGCTCTTCCTTTCATATAAGATTTCTTTGTATCATGCCATACTGTTTTGTACTATAGAACTTTTGTACAGTAGAACTTTCAAAATTAGAGTCAATCTTCTCTAACACTGCTGCTGCTTTATCAACTAAGTGTATATGATATTCTAAATCCTTTGTTGTCATTTCAACAATGTTCACAGCATCTCCACCAAGAGTAGTTTCCTTCTCAAGTAATTACTTTCTTGGTTCATACACAAAAAGCAACACCTCATTCATTTGAACTTTACCATGAGATTGGAGCAATTCAGTCATATCTTCAGGCTCTACTTCTAATTCTGGTTCTCTTGCTATTTCTATCACATCTGTCATTACTTCTTCTACTGAAGTCTAGAGCTCCTCGAAGTTATCCATGAGGACTGGAAAAAATGTCCTCCATACTCCTGTTAATGTTGATGCCTTGATCTCATCCCATGAACCACAACGGGTCTTAATGACCTCTGGAATGGTGAATCTTTTTCAGATGGTTTTCAATTTACTTTGCCCTAATCCAGAACAGGAATAATAGTCTCTGGCAGCTATAGCCTTACAAAACTTATTTCTTAAATAATAAGACTTGAAAGCCAAAATTACTCTTTGATCCATGGGCTGGCTGCAGAATGAATTTTTCATTAGCGGGCAAGAAAACAACACTAATCTCTTCATAAATCTCCATCAGAGGTCTTGAATGACCAAGTGCATTGTCAACAAGCAGTAATTTTTAAAAGAAATTATTTCTTCTAAACATTGGGCTTAAAATATGCAGTAAACAACATCTAAACAGATATGCTATCATTCATGCTTTGTTGTTTCATTTAAAGAGCACAGGCAAAGCATAATTGTTAAGGGCAGTAGGATTTCGGAAATGGTAAATGAGTATTGGCTTCAACTTAAAGTCACTACCAGCATTAACACCTAGCAAGAGAGTCAGCCTACGCTTTGAAGCTTTGAAGCTAGGCATTGACTTATCCTCTGTAGCTATGAAAGTCCTTGATGGCATCATCTTCCAATATATGGCCGTTTCATCTCCATTAAGAATATGTTGTTCATTGTAGCCACCTTCATCAATGATCTTCCCTGTATCTGGATAACTTGGTGCAACTTCATCAGCATTTACTTCTTTCTCTTTTACTTTTATATTACAGAGATGGCCTTTGTTCTTAAACCTCATTAATTAATCTCCGCTATCTTCCAACTTTTCTTCTGGAACTTCCATATCTCTCTCAGCCTTTATAGAATTGAGGAGAATTAGAGCCTTGCTCTGTATTTGGCTTTGGCTAAGGGAATGTTGTAGCTGGCGTTATCTTCTATCCAGACCACTCAAGCTTTCTCCGTATTAGCACTAAATCTGTCTCGCTTTCTTATCTTCCATGTTGAATTATAGTGGCACTTTTAATTTCCTCAAGAACTTTTCCTTTGCATTCACAACTTGGCTGTTTGGCACAAGAGGCTTTTTTTTTTTTTTTTTTTTTTTTTTTTTTCCTGTGTAGGCTTTCCATATGCCTTCCTCACTAAACTAAATTATTTATAACTTTTGATTTAAAATGAGATACCTGAAACCCTTTCATTCACTTGAACACTTAGAAGTCATTTTAGGGCTACTGGTTGACCTAACTTCAACATTGCTGTGTGCCAGGGCATAAGGAAGCTAGAGTAGAGGGAGAGAGATCGGGGGAAAGTCCATCAGTGGAGCAGTCAGAACACAAACATTTATCAGGTAAGTTCGTCATTTCATATGGGCATGGTTCATGGTGCCCCGAAACAATTACAGTGAAAACTCAAAAACCAGTTATCACAGATTACTAGAACAAATAAAATAATAATAAAGTTTGCAGTATTTTGAGAATTGCTAAAATGTGACACAGATACACAAAATTAAAGCATGCTGTTGGAAAAAATGCTGCCAATAGACTTGCTGGGTTGCCACAGCCTTTGGTTTATAAAAATCACAATCTCTGCTAAGTGTAATAAAGGGAAGAATACCTATAAATGAAGTATACCTGTAGATATTTACACATAGATACTGGCTAGCATATGCACGTGCATTTCTTCTGTCAGTTGAGATGTCGTAAATGCAATAACAAGGAACACACCTAGCTCGTGGATTTTAATTTCTATTACCATTCCCTAATGAAAGAAACCAGAGTGCTGGGATAAATGGTGATTCTAAGACTCGGGCAGGAAATATAAAACATGAGCTTTGATCGCCTTGTTTCAGAAAGTAAGAAAATAAAACAAAAACATAATGATAAGGGTATGTCAAATGGACACATGTGCCAACTTAAAAGCTTCCAATTGCCAAAACATGGGAATTTTGAATCAAATTGATAAAGAAGTGTTGAGTCTTAGTGTATAATTCAATGTATAATATGCATATGCATGAGCTCATACTAATATAAATAAATGGTTGCAGAAATTAATTAATACCACCTATACCACCTATACAGAGTAATTCCAAATGATTTATGTAGACATTATGCCTCTATAAGTTGAAGCACAATAACTCTCTCCTTAACAGTGGGCTGCACATTGTGATTTCCTTCCACAGAAGGAAGTATAAAAGGTAGAGGAGGAGAGAGGAGAGTTACTCTACAGTAGAAAATCCTGACAAATGCTACCTTAGGTAGGTTATTCTATTAGTCTGTTTTCACACTGCTGTAAAGATATTGCCTGAGACTAGGTAATTTAAGAGGAAAAAGGTTTAATTGACTCCAGCATGGCTAGAGAGACCTCAGGAAAGTTACAATCATGGGGGAAGGTGAAGGGGAAGCAAGGCACATCTTACATGGTGCCGAGAGAGAGAGAGCGAGGGAGGAAGTGTCACACTTTAAGCCATGAGATCTCGTTACATCTCATACACAATAAAACGCACAAAACTTTGAAAATTATAAAACACCAAGGAAATAATAAAAGCAGAGCCTAAGTATATACCAGATGGTAATAAATGCTTTATTCCTATTATGGCATATAATCTCAATAATGACTTATTGCATTATTCTGTAATATTTATATAAATATATATAACCATAATACATTGATAAGTAAGTACTAAAACCCCTGGAAAAATTATAAAGAATTGAGTTGTAAAATCATATCACAAATACATATGTAAATAATACTACTTGAAGCCTCTATTGTGAGCTTATAAAATGTTTCCAGCTGGTAGGAAATGGTATTCTGATATTATCTAAATCTAATATATTAAATAATGCCATGTTTAGTACATGTATCAGTGGCACATTAAACAACTCTTATATAATAAACCCCTCCAGTTTTATTATAAATCTGAGAGTTATTTCCCTATTGCAAAACACATGAAATAGAACATTTATTGCTATTATGCCAAATAAATGAGGTGAAACAACAAAGAAGGCTTTAAATGAATTGTATTTTGTGTCTTAAGTATACAGAAGATTAAATGAAAACTCAACTCGAAATTCATTCAGCCATTTATTTATTCATTTTTCTGTGTAAGAAAGCACAATCCACTCACAATAGAAAAAGCCATAGGTTTTAGTGTTCCATTATTTTGGTAGAATTAAGAAAGAACTAAACCAAAAGTAAAGAAAATAGACATGGATATAAAGTCTGAATTATATAATTTATATTACAGAGACTAAAAAGAAGAAAACTAATAATTTCACTCAATTGCAGATATATTAAAACAAAGGGGATTTAAATTTTATTGGGATACTTTGCTTATATTTAAGTATATATTACGACCATACATAACATATTTTAAATACCCTATTTAAAATTTGACTTCTTGGAAATTTTGTTTCTAAACTTTTAAATGTGATTTTTTTGTGGGGAGGGGTAAAGTATGAATTTGTTTTTTCATGTCTTGATAAATGTTTGCTGTCCTAGTTCCTTAATCTGGATCTCCTCTTTATGCATTATTCTTATTTGCCTAAAAGATTCATGTTCCCATGAAATAAATTTAATCATATGAAAACATTAATTTGCATGGACCCTGGTCATGTCGACTCTTAAAAATGTAGCATATACTGTCACAAGCTATTGCCAAAAATCTGTTGTCACACATACTAAAAATCAGTTTAATATTGAAATGGGTCACAATGATATGTTATTCATCTCTCCTTAAAATATTTTTAAAATTATAAATCAGTTTTCTAGGACTATAGTATTATTTACATATGACACCAATAGAGTGCTCATTTAATAATTCTGTTGATTATTCTCGAGTCTTTTTATTTTATAACAGTAAAACTAGAAGGAGAAATTTGCTAGCCAATAACCTCTGTGTCTCTCTCAGTGCTCCTAGGTTTTGTTCTCTCTTTAAAGTATTTCTCCCTTTCCATTGAACTACTGGCCTTCAAAATGCATAAAAATTTTTAGAAGAGAGAGGTGGGAAGGAACTTAACTAACACCATTGCCTACACTAGCTACTGCTATATACTTTTTTCTTACTGCTAATCTATTTGGAAAACAAAACTGGTTTATTTCAAATTCTCCAGGCTTTCCTCTTTCAATTCCTCACTTTTTTCCCTACATAATTGCCTGAGGAATCCATCACAGTCTCCTTCACAGAATTTATCATTACCTTAGCTTTCAATACATTATATTTTCCAAGTTCTTACTGTATTTATAGTAGATGTTCCTAGCTCCCTCAGTGTCTCATATTATTTTCCTAACCCCATTCCCAACAATACTCTGAGGTATTATTCCAGGTTAACCCGTGAAAGCAGTCTACCAGCCTCATTTTTATCAGTGTCTGTGTATCCTGTATGAGTAACAAATTGGTTTAAATCTTCCCTTATCTCTTTCATTTGTTTCATCCTTTGTGTTTCAGTAATATATTGTAAAATGAGTAATATAGTACTGACATTATTTCTGGAAATTTTGATTGGTAGGTTAGCTAAAATGGGATAAGGATTACCTACTTATGCTGTAGGATCTAGAATTCATTCAAAAATTGTAGAGCTGGATCTTATCTTCCAAGTGACTGCAAACATGTTAGTTGAAATATTTTAAAAAATGGTATTCTGTCTGCCAGGGATATACTGCATCATGGATTCTATTTTTCATTCCCTACATGAGAACTCTATATGAATCCAAATCTATTTTGAAAATCAGCCATTTTAGATAACGACATGCCTGGCTTCTAAGGATACCCAACTCTTGAAGTCTCAAAGGTTGAAGATCTGAAGTACAGCAATGAAAAAGAGATAGTTTTATTGACAATATTTTAAAAGATATATACTTATGAATAATGTTACTTGATACTACATCACAAGATATTCCAGCCCAAATTAGCAGGCCTATCATGGCTCCTTGTGGACCATACAAATTATCTAACTAAATTGTACTTTCAACTTAAATTTGTCCTAAAACAGGATTTACTACAGTTTCAGTCACACTAGACCATAATCCAAATGTGTTAATAGTATTGCATTATCTATGATCTCTAATTCTTATAGTTTTTACTTTCACCTCAGACCCATCAATCAATCAAAATAATAAGCAAAACAGAGCCGTGATGTGGGCTCATTTGGGACTTAAACTGACAGTCTTGTCTCCGGCGCAAGTTTTTGTAAGATTGTTCTCACATGAACCAAGAAGCATGACCTCAGTGTATAATAGAAGACAGAGGGGACAGATGGGAAAAACCACAGGGAATTGACTTTCTTTTGTGTAGGTTGTTTGAAAATAAATTATTATAGAGGTCTCCATTCTAGAATGTCATGAGTGCAATGTTGTCAACTATGCACACTACCTATAGCATTTTTAAAGTGGTTCAGAAAATAAATACAATGTGTGTGTATGTGTGTGCACACACATATTTAGAGGAACAGAGGTAATAAAGCTGAAGATGGAAAGAAAACTAAATAGTACAAAATGAAAACAATGTGTAATATAGGGAAATAATATATTGGAGCTTCTTGTACTAGTCTTGCAAGTTTTCTAGGTGTTTGAAAAAATATAAAACATGCATTTCTAAAAACAATTTTTTAAATGTTGAAGAAAAAGATTAAGCAAGATGGAGAAGAGTCCAATATTAGTTTGGAGAAATAGATAGGAATGGTATCCTCTGTGACCATGCGGGCCATAGCTCATTAAGCTTCAACTTGAATAAATGTTTTGTTTAAGGTTTTTGTTATTTGTTGTCTTTGTTATTGTTTAGGGTTTTCATAATAACAGCTGTCAGTTGTATTATGTCAACTTTGTTTCCCAGTGGAAAGTAAGTTCTTTTATTGACGTAAGTCTAACTCATAGCTTTTCCGTTGCTTTTAGATTTCACAAGTGTCTGGTTACAAAGCTTCTCCCTGTCCTGTTCTGGCTCCCAAAGCATTGAGTAGACGATTGGAGAACTCTCTCATCGTACATTATTCCTCTCTGCTGCAGGTTCTGAGAGAAGAGATTGAGAAACAAAGGCAGTTCCTTCATTGCAGCTTTTGGTGAGTTGACTTTTCTACTTGATTTTTAGACTCAATGTTTCTGAATGAGAGCAACAAATGATATAGTCATGACAGTGGACAAGCTGAGCCATTTGTGCTACCTCTGATTACATATTTAGCTTTGTTTTTACTATTTGACTAAGAATTTAACTTTAGTTAACATTTTTTTGTCTTTGTTAAGGCCAGCTAAATATTTTCCTCGTGGTTAAATTTGATTATATTTGTCATTTGTAACTAAAAAGTACTGTTTTAGAAAGTAGAATAGTTATAATAGGCTTCTATTCAAGTATCATATTTGAAAGATAAAAGTTCACATACATACCTAAAGTAATAGACAATAATATTTTAAGGCTTACAAAATTTATTATTTGATATATGAAATACAGATATGACTAAGCAATTTATATCATATATAAAATTATGGATATGACTGATACAAAAAATTAAATAACAAGAAAAATAGCAAAATTATGCTAAACTTTTACTGTGAATCTACATATGTAAATCATTAATGTTTTAAAACTGTGTCCTAGAATTCTCTATTTAAATAAAATGTCAAACCCAACATAAAATATATGAAATCTACTATGATTTGATGAAAGTATTAATGACAATCCTGACATCCCACCTCTTCAGGTCTTCCCAATTCCCATCACCTTTAGAGACTCCTCAATTCACTTCAGAGTTCTGCGGAGAAAATTTTAATACTAACCTAAATGAAACTCAGTGTTTCCTGTATTTCTCATTTTTCTGCTTAAGAAAATGTTAAAAAATTAGTGTTTATAAAAAATTATATCATGGGATACTATAAAGTAAATAACGTGCTATAAAATAAAATGCCTTTGATGTTTTTAGAAAAAAATGTTATTGATATTATAGTTTTAAAAAATCAGGATATAAAATGTACTTACCATATGATCTCTTAGAAAAACAAGAATGTGATTGATGTTATACTTTTAAAAAATCAAGATATAAAATATATTTACAATATAATTTCAATTTTATAAAAGACTACATTGAGATATTAAGTCTATTAAAGCTGACAAAAATGTTAATAATTTGTATCTCTGCATTATGGAATTCTGAAGTGAGGTTTACTTTATTTTGAAAATGTGTATGTTTTCTCTATTTTTACAATATATCACATCAATCTAACAATATTGGAAAAATAATTAAACTTAGATCACTCTCATGATCAGTGTAAAAACTTTGTTTCAATTTGATTTCAATTGTCTTTTTAACTCAAACTTTTTTGTAATAAAATCAATGCTGAAATCATAAAAGTTGAAGGAAAAATATAGTTTATATATATTTTATATATTTTTCTCGATAACATAAGTGTCCCACAAAACACTGTTATTACAAAATCAAATGATTTGGAAAATGCTGCATACTATCCTTTACCTTTAGAGATTAATAGTTACATTAGAATTTTTTAATCCTTGTAATAAGAATTAGAAGAGATTTTTAACCTAGGACTAAAAGTCTGTGGATCCAACCCAATGCTTAGTACCCTGCTCTACTATTTAAAAAAAAAAATGTACCTGGATATCAAAGACACTAAAAGGTTTATCACATACAGACAAAGTATTAAATTTTATTTTTAAAAATTTATTAAATTTGCCAGAGGTTTCAAAAATTATCACAAATTTGTGGACTGTCATTCTATTGCAATAATTAACTTTAAATAAGTACCTTTTAAGCCAAGTAAGCAAGAAATGGGAGATGAGAAAGTGAGCAAGAAGAAAAATAAACTAAATATGAATAATTTATTTAAAAACAGAAGGAAGGCTTACTGTGTATCTGCATGTGTTTAATTTCAATTAAATCTTTTGTTTTATTTATATTTTTTCATATTTTTTACATAGTTCAGAGGAACATTCACTCATATTCAAATGGTCGCTGGGTTTTTTTCCCCTTTTTCACATGAGAATTTTTATCAGTAATTGAGTTCATAGATACCATGTTGTCTTAAGGAAATTTTGCTTGTTGCAGCTATCTCTTTAGGGAAATAAAATTCCTACATGCTTATGAAAGATTCCATGGTCTATATTTCCCTGGAAAAAAAATCTCTGCTTATTCACTTTTCTTTAAAGTAAATACTACTGTCTCAATGTTATCTTTAATCCTCCAAATAAATAGTTGTTTTAAAAACTAATCTCCACAAACATTATGGACTAAAGTTATAAACAACAAGAACAGATAATGAATTGTTGTTTCAGGTGGCAGTTTAATGGTCTTGCATGTGACCCTCGCAACCTTAGCTTCCTCTAGATTAAACCCAGCTCTGAGCAAGTCATGTATTCTCTCACATGCATGCAGAGCATGATGGAACAATTTTATTTTTTTTAACCTGATAAATTCCAAGTTCCTCTTAAATAGCTCACTCCACTATTACCTACTCGATAGAACATTCAGTACCATTGGAGAGAATGAATACATTTCCACACTGTGCTCTCAAAACACTGAACACAAGTAACCTGTGACAAAACCTAAAATAAACCTTTTGAAACAACTCTCTCTAAGGAGTGCTGACTCTGAGGATTATCACTCTAAGGTTTATTACTATAAGGACTAATCTTAAATTACCCATTTGAGCATATCACATTTTCAAAAATGGCCACAGAAATATTTTCAGTATCATGATCTTCCAGAAATGAGTTGGAATCTGCCTTATGTCCTCCCTTTGAATCTGGACAGAACTTTGCGTCTTAAGAAGTATGTAGAAATGATGCTGTATTACTTCCTAGTTTAGGTTATACAAAGTGATACGGCTTTCTTCTCTCTCTCTTCTTCTCACTTTCTCTTTCTCTCCCAACACATTTCCCACTGGAAACCACCTACTATGCTGTGAGAAAGCCCAAACTGGCACTCACAGAGAGAATGCATAAACAGAGGAATGTGGCCTCTAGCCAAGAGCCAGCATCAAGCGCTAGACATGTGAGTGTACAAGCCATCAGATGACCCCAGCTTCCAGGTATCAACTCTTGCATCTGTAGCCCCAGCACATTGTGGAGTAGAGACAAGGCAATCCCACTACACTCTGTCCAAATTCCTGACTTACAAAAATCTAACAGTACAATAAATGGTTGTAATATACCACTAAGCTTTGTGAAATTTTGTTAAACAGCCAGAGTAACTAAAATACACAAAGTGGATACTGAAAGTCAGAAGACTGACATGTTTTAGATATTTATTAAAAATAATGTAAAAAAGAAGTAGAGATGTGTGGAGTCAGTAAAGAGAGATAACTCCTTATTCTCTCAATAAAGAGAGAATAATACATACAATAGACTTAGATCTATATAGCAATATTGATAAAAGAAACAAAATTGGTAAAAGACACAACTTACAAATCCAAATTCTTTGTTTTCTAAAATAATTTATAATTATTTTTTCATAAAAATTAGCAAAAATTCCTAATTTTTGGTAGTAAAGGAAAATTTCTTCACTTTGTTTATGTTAATATATTTTCAAAGTTTTGTTTCTTCTAAGCTGATGATTGCCTTCTCCAATTGGACAGTACAAGAATGCCACGACACTATCTATGTGGTATCATAAATAGCGTTTATCGTTGAGGGAGCTCAAAAATGTTGTTCTTTAGTTTTTTGCTGTTTTTCTGTTTGTTTTTTACTCTCAGTCACCTCCATAATAGAAACTATGAAACCAAATTATTCTTTATTTTGTTCTTATCCACCTGGCT
Organism: Theropithecus gelada; assembly: GCF_003255815.1. Classification (NCBI taxonomy): domain Eukaryota; kingdom Metazoa; phylum Chordata; class Mammalia; order Primates; family Cercopithecidae; genus Theropithecus; species Theropithecus gelada. Next base: position 101,473,763 of record NC_037671.1, on the reverse strand, counting down.
AGAATTTAAGCTTCGTAATAGCAAAAAGCTTGCCCCATCTTCACTTCTGTAATGCTAAGGACAATTTATTATATACAGAAAATGCTCAGTACATATTTTTGAGTAAATGTTTTGTATGGAAATCTTAAAATTAAAATTAATATCTGAAAATAATGCTGTTCTTTCCATTCTTTCCCTCAATTATTCACTGTGCAGATGTTCTTTAACCTATTCAACATCCAGTTTCTAACTTCACCTTTTTCTCTCAATCTATTAGACCCTATCATATATTGTTATGTTCCTATATAAGCTATTCTTCATGTAGATCAATTCAATTAAGCCTCTATGTATACTCACAACTGCAGTATGTAAAACTGCCAGTCCACGGTAACTAAAATACATGCTATTTTCACCCCTTCACCAAGGCAACTGAACCTGACCAAAGAAAAATTTCTTTTGCGTATACAGTGGATTTTTAACACCAGAAAATTTCAGGTTCAGCCTCCATGGTATTTTAGAGCTACCAGACAATTGTTCTGTTTTCCCAATAAATTTAATATATCATTATTTTCCAGGGCTCTTTCAAACCTTTTTCACTTCCTCCACTCCCTACACCTACCACCTTTCCTCACTCTAAATAGATTATCTCTGATTTACTGAGAAGATAGAATCTATCAAACATATAATCATTCCTCTGTGCCCATGTAGAAACTTATTGCCTTTTACACCCCAAATTCCATCCATCTGTCCACACATCCTTTTTTCATATCTAATAAATCACATTTGTCTTTCTCCACTTATGTTCTGGATAAAACCTACATGTAAGTCAGCTACCACTTTACTAAAGATCGAGGACAAAGTATTCCAAGTCTTTTATTATCTGACATCTGTTACTATTGGCTCTTTAACATTTAAACACATGTTTTATTGCACATATTCTGAAAAACAGATAATTTCTATATTTGTACTTTATTCTAGGTACCAGCCTGTATCTCTACATTCTTTCAGAAATTTGCTTTTTTCCTTGAGGTTTCTCCTTCCATAATTCTTATGAATTCCTAAACTACTTCACTCTTTCTTTCCTTCATTTCATTACTCAACCACTTCTTCATCAAAATAGTCAACTACTATAGCAAAAGTAAAAATGACATTATCATTTTTATGTTTTAAAACCAAATAACACTTTAGCTTTCTACTTTTAATCGTGTCTTGATATTTTCACTTTAATTTATTCCAGTAACACCATTCTGGATTTCCTGCTACTTCTCTAGCCACTTCTAAATTTAATTAATTATTAGTTTCTTTTTATCTTTATTTACTCTCAGTGCTTGTTGTCCTCTGGTTACAACCTATTTTTCCTCTTGTTACTTTATTTCCCTGAGTGCTATCTATATCCTCTTTTATTATTTAAATGATGATAAATTATAAATATATATGTTTATCCCAGATCTTTTCATGAACTCCAGACCCAAATTTCCAGTTACTTGATAGACATCTTCCACTTGGGTTTTCCATAAGCATCTTAATTATTACAAACTCTAAAATTACTTCATAATTTGCATATCCCTTAAATTTTATTCATGACCGTATGTCTTAAATAGTTGAGCAATTAAGAAGATCTCCTATAAGGACCTTATTTTCTTAGTCTTACCAGACATCGAAGAGGAAAAGAATATAATGCAGAATCCAAAAAGGAAAAAGGATAGGGAGAATAAACAAAATTTAACATTTCAATAGATGGTTCTGTTATGCATATACAAACTTAAACCACATTGTAATGAATTTATTTTAAATTAACATGGGAAGCCTACAATAATGTTCTTGTCCCTTTAAAAGGATATCCCAATCATTCACATGTAAGAAACATGAAAACTGGCTACATTCTGTTTCTCTCACATGAAAAACCTTTATGGGAAAACTGTAAACCATCAAAGACATGCTCTAAATGTGAGAAAGTTAATACTTACAGACACACGACCCAAACTACAGCTGCAAGGTTTTACCCATAGTACACCAAGACAATGGTATACTGTAACCTCTAAGTCCACAACTATTCCTGAGTGATTTTAACCTTCTGGCATGTAGGTTCATTGCTCATCTCCCTCCAGGATTTTCATTGTTCATCTTACTCCCAAGACTGCTAAATTCCCCATGGCTCTCAACCTTCATATTATAGGACCCAATATTCTACACCTTTAATCCACTTGCACCTTTATCTTCCTAATTCTATTTACTTTCTGGTCACTGACCCAGTATTCAATTTCCCTATTTCTGAACACTTTACACTTACCTTCTGGAGCTCTCTCTCATATTTAGCAAGTATTCTAAACCCTCAGTCTCTTCTCACTTCTACCTTCTTCCTTTAAGTAAAGCCAAAGGTTTGGCTGAGGACACTCTCCCTTATGACCTTGAAGTGCTGATCCTTTATTGTTTCCTTTTACCATATACTTCAGAAATAGCAGGCTACTCTGCTGTTGCCAGACTCTGTTCCCCTATAAAGAACTTTTGTTCTGAGGCTTACTGCCATTTTTTAGAACATTCTCTACCTTTTCCTTCTGACATCATCTACTAATATTCCAGGCACTCTTGTTCATTTAATGAAGTCCTGGTAATGTAGATTTTATGTTTATTTGCTAGCTGCCATCTATATAGTTTACACATCCATTAGATGACTTACTCCTCAGTTTACCAATGTCTTATTTTCAATAAGTTTTTCTCTATCACCCTATTTATGTGCAAACCTGTCCACAGTGGTGACTTTTATGCCTTCAAACCAGCATTTAACTTTTTGATCACAAATCTTTTCTATAAGCTTGCTTTGCAGAATTCAGAACACAATCTCTTTGGACTTCTTCAGGACCTACAGATTATTTCACCTGAATTTACTTACTGCCCATTGGACAAAGCCTTAATGTTCCCATCAGCTTGACTAAATGTTAGAAAAGTTTATTTCTAATTATAGGCAAGTGAGTCCCATTTTCTTAGAGTACATACTTTATAAAAGTTGCAATTGCATATTCTTTCTCTGTCCCTTTGAGGTGTAAATATTCTTCCACACTTTTGACAATTTTACAACCCAGGAATGTCTTTCTCTAGGATCTGTAAGACATCCTTTGAGATCTAATCATGAAGAAAGATAGTGGCCCCATTTCCATCCAAATACAATTATGACAAACTTCAAAAAATTGTATGTTATGGTTTTAAAAACTTTTAAGTTTTTAAATCACAGAAAAAAGAATATTAGGAGTTTAAGAAGGAGTTTAAGAAGGCCAATTCACAAACACAAATGGGCTAACACATTGACCAACTTCTTGTGTAACGTCCTTGAGTATTTTTCCATTAGCTTATCGTAGCACTTAAAACCTCTCCTGACTTTTGTTTCAGTGGTTTTTCCATTCAATCTGTCTCCCCATTGCAATAGTCTTAAATAAAGTCTTCCTTTCTGGTTTAACTTGGCTAGTGCAATTTTTCTTTGGCATCACTAACATAAACAAATTTATTTATCAAAGAGTTGAACTTCCTCAACATTCCTATGAAGAAATAAAACCAGAACCTTTCAACTTAAAAAAAGAGAAACATATTACAAATCCTTTTACTTAAATATTTATGTATACATATATACACACTGTGTGTGTGTGTGTGTGTGTGTATATATATATAGCTATTATCCTGATTCATATCATATTCTTCTCCAAACTATCATTAGGTCTTACCTAAATTAGAGCAATAGGCTTTAAACTGGTTACATCCAATGTTGTACCTCTCTGATCAAGTCTTCATATAGCAGTCATATTGTTTATCACAATGTAAATTTGACTATATTCTTTATCATCTTAAACATTTTCATTGTCACCCATTTCTCTTGGAATAAAAATTACAATTTTTAACATTTCACACGAACTTGAAATATTTAGTCCCTGCCTATTTCTCTAACTTTATATTTTTCTTATCCTCATCCTTAATCCATATGTTTTAATCACATTATATACTTTCACTGTTAATCAAGCTACCAAAACTATTATTTTCTTAGGAACTCTGTAGATAATGCTCAATTTCCATGAAAAGCTAAGCTGCACAAAAGTTTACCTTCATCCTGATTCTTACTCTTCATTCAGATCGTAGCTTATTTTCTCAGAAGAGCTTATGAATGAATAAATGAATCAATGAATGAATGAGGTATTCAGCAAAGGCAGATATAATAGGAAGATGTCACCATTAAAATGACAGTATAATGGACATTGGGGGAATTTGATGATAAGTAAACAATGGTATGCCACTGAATAACTTTCTCTGAAAAAAACTTGTTTGCAGATATTGGATACCTTGGAGTATTATTAGTAGTTTGGCATAAGGTACTAAATTCGGAAGAATAAAATATTAAAATAAATAATTGGTGGGGGCACAAGTTTTTGGACATGAGTGAGGTATTTTAAGAGATCAGGAAGGAGCCAAATAAAACCCAGGTCATTCTGATAGAGAAACTATCAGCAAGGAATCAAAATCTGTGCTCCATATACAGGTTGTGGATCTCTTTGATTGTCTGAGTCCATAAATTAATTGCTCAAACCACATGAGAAGAGATATGTTTTGTATTTAATATATTTTTCCAGATTTTAGGAAAGTATTAGAGTACATGTATTGGTTATTACTAAACAACTCTAACAAATTCTGACTCAATACTCTATAATCATATGACTTAAATAAAATATATGAGTGTTCACACCAATTGGGATAAATATAAACTTAAATAGCCTCATCCAGGTCAGGTTTTCCATCCAAGTACAATTATGACAAACTTCAAAAAATTGTATATTATGGTTTTAGAAACTTTTAAGTTTTTAAATCACAGAAAAAAAAAGAATATTAGCCTGTATTTTTTGAGAATCAGAATGTAGTGAATAAAATTGGAAAAAAGATTAAAAACTTCAATAAATAATTGAAAATGTAGATTTATAATCCCTAGACTGTGTACAATATGTTAAATCAGACTAGAAATAATTACCTTGATAAAATTTGCTTTTAAGATCAAATGAAAATGTGACAAAACAAAGTGAAAGAAAATAATAAGCGGCTAAAGTACATTCTTAAAAATCCAGAGTATTTAATTGTGCTGTAATATCCTAGTTTAATTATCAGACACTGAGTGTTTCACTTGCCTCATTTCTAAAATGGAAAACTATCTCTGACATATCTAATGTCTGGAAACATTATTTAATCTCAGAGTATATACACTACAATTTGAAGGTTGTGGACTCAAACCAGGACTCTTTATGAAAATTATGAAATATTTGTTTAATAATATGTTTTGCACTTATGTGGAAATAATTAAGCTTTAATAAATTTAGAATAAAATAAGAATGTTTATTTCCTAGGGGAAACATTATTTTTATTAAAACATAATATTAAAATGTTTTTCTGAAATAAACATTACCAGAGATTTTAAAATATTTAAAATGTTATGAAGTTATAATAAACCACCAAATTTTAAAGATTAATGCACATGACTAGCTTAAGTAATGCTATGAATGTGGTTTTATATGCAAGAACTTGATTTAAAATATGAAATTAATTCCTTTATCACAGGGCATACAAAGATTTTTATGGAGTGCTTCCCTTTTATTTTCTAGATAAAATTAATTCTTCTCACCAATGTGTAGTTTAGTTGCTAATTTAATTTCAGTTCAAGATTTTGTGTGCCTTTTTACATTTTTGGTCATAAACTCTACATGCTCTTATTAACTTTACATATTAGAGACCCCTTTTGTACCTGATATGCCTCTAAAATAACCCTGAAATCTGTTTCTATCTCCACATTCAATCCTCCATCTCCATAGCACTTGACCTTATCTCATGCTATTTGGATTGTTGTGGTATTTTCCTATTGCAATGTTCTTTAATTTTTACAGGGTTCTGTACATGGAAATAAATAACTACTAAAATGTGTGTTTTATTTATTACTCAATTTATTGAAAACATTTGTCCAAACCAAAACATTTAAATTAAAAAATCAAATTTATTTTGCTTTAAAATATTCATGAAAAATTTGATAAATTAAATTTTCTAAAATTTATCTGTATTTCACATTCATTAAGATAAAACAACACTTTCATTGCTAATATTAATAAATAAAGACACATCATCAGCAGAGAAACTACAGATGCTAAAACATTTATAAAGCAATGTTAACGACCCATGTATGTCAATAATTGTGACAGCCTAGAGCAAGGGTCAGCAAACCACATCCCATGGGCCAATTCTTCCCACTGCCAATTTTGTATATTCTCTCATGGACTACAATCAGAAGAAGAATAATATTTGAGATGTGGAAATTACATAAAATTCACATCAGTGCCCATGAATAAAGCTTCATGGTAGTATAGCCACACATACCATTTTTTTATATATATATAGAAATGATAACTTTCATAACTTTCATTCTACAATGGCAGAGTTGAGTGGCTGCTCTACAGACTTTATATGTCATTGTATCACACTGCTCTTCTGCATACTACAGATTTCAGTGAAACAGTTGTAACTCTACAGTGTTTCAAGTTCAATTCCAAGTAATTGAAATATAATCCCTCAAAAAAAGAAATTAATTATTCTCATCCATTGACCTCTATTACCTAGTGTAGTAGATCTGTATTACATAAAAATATACCCTATTATTGCTATTTATGAAATTTATTTTTTATTACATAAATATTTAGTTAATAATCTTGATGTTGACTCTTGGCCTACAAAGCTTAAAACATTTACTATCTGACCCTTTAGAGAAATGTTTCTGACCCCTGGGCAGGATGAAGTAGGCAAAGTATTTGAAATATGCATATTTTACCAATAAAGTGTAAGAAGAAATAGAAAATCTAAGTAATTTTATATCTATTAAATGAATTGCATTTACAACTTAACAATTTTCCACAGAGAAAACTGCAGACACAGATGGCTTCACCAATAAAACTCCATCAAACGTTTAAGGAAAATTTATAGTAATTTAATATAAACTCTCAGAAAATAGAGAAAGATTCTCTCCCAATTTATAAAACTAATATTTCTATGAACAGACAAAATCATCACAAGAGAGGAAAGCTACGGAACTATGACATTCATGAACTTCACCCCAAAAGGAAATATATTAGCAAACCAAATCCAGGCATATATAAAAGGAATAATGCTTCATGTCCGAGTGGGGTTATTTAAATAAAGCAAGTTTTGGTTTATTATAAAAAATTCAAATTAATTCACCATATTAAAAAATAAAGGGGAGAAATTAGATGCCCATATTAGTAGATAAAAACAGTTGACTAACGCCTATTCACCGTAAAAGTTAGGCAACCTAGCAATGTAAATAAACTTGTTGAATCTCATAATGATAGTTTTCTTTATGCTCAATGGTGAAAGAATAAATGGTGTCCCCTTCAGATGGAGAATAAGCTGCAGAAATCTACTTATGTTCTAATCTTTTCCATAGACCTATATGATTCTCCTTATGATAATGTGAATGCCACCCTGCCTTGGTTGCTATACCTTTATCCAGTATGTCTTCAAATAAGACATTATGAATCCTCAAAATGAATTCTTTTGTAAAGGTACTTTTTACCTATAAATTTTAGAATGACATGATCAATTTCTAATTATAAAATGTTATTGGTAGTATGTTGAGCCTGTACATAGATTTGGAGAGAGCTGGCTTCTTAATATTATTGCTTAACATTTTATTTCCCAAATTTTGTATAGCTAACTATATATAGAAATAATGATTTTTTATAATTTTATATTTTCCAACCTTGTTAAATTAACTCATTTCTAGTGGCTTTTTATTAAGATCCTTCAAGATTTTCTAAATGCACAATTATATATTCTATAAATAAATCAGGTTTCTTATCCTGTTTGCATCTGGCTGTTTTCACTTCCTTTGATGCCTGATTTCAACAGTTAGAACTACCAACATATCAAATGCCACGTAATAATGTTACATTCTACCTATATTTCTGCCATTTTTAGTGCTACGTATAACATACAAAATATCTTATGTTTTTGAACTGCTAATCTCTAATTTGATCCTAAATATTTTCTCATTGTTTACTATTTTTACTTCCCATTTTTAAGGCAATTCGTGTAACTAAGAAGAGCCATAAACTTCCAAATTTTGTAGGAGTACTTACCAAAAACCCTCCACACCCAAGCCTCATCTCCTAAGACTTTCTCCCTCCGTCTAGATCCCACAGTAACTTTGCCAGTGTTTCTAAAGCATGCATGCAGCCTCTCAATTGTGAGTCGTTGCCTTTGCTCTTTTCTCTCCATGGAACGTACTTACCCCCAGCAAGCCACATAACTCATCCCCTTATTTATTTTAGGTCTTGGCTCATACCTCCTTTTCAGTGAAATCTACTAAGACTATCCAATTTAAACATATCAATCCCTATCGACAGCTCCCTACTCCTGCCGTGTTTTATTTTTCTCAATGTCACTTATTAACATTTCGCAAATACTTGTTTCCTTTCCATATTAGAATTTGAGTATTCTAAGTACAGGAACAATTAGTTTGGCTCACTGTGACATTCTCATAAACTGTAACAGAATATGACAAATTAAGGGTGCTCAACCAATATTGTGTAGAAAAATGGGTGAGTGATTAATATATTTATTATTGCAATGAGAACTCAAAATATTTTAAGTAAGCTCATTCAATATATTAACAAGTGTTAATTACAATAATCTAATGTGCAAAATAATTTGAGGATTTATAGAAGTCTGTTTAAAATACAATATTTTGATAAACATTAAGTGTGCACAGAAATTATCCGAACCAAATGTGGCATTGGACATGTAGTTTCAAAGTGAAATGACTAGCATGATCCATGAGTTTATAGAATAAAAATATGAGAAACAAAATAAGATATTTCTTGAATTCTTTTTGAAGCTGAAACCTGTTGCCTAATATGGGCCAGAGATTTTGACATGTGAAAAAGCATAGTCCTCTTTTTCTAATATTACAGAAAAATATCTTCTCACACATTTCCTAGACCAGAAAGACTTGCTTATTTCTTTCAGTGAATAACTGAATATAACACGTCCACCTTCATTTTTATAACCCAGGCTTATTTATTTACACGCCATAAAATAACTAGATTTTTTAAGCTGCAGAATGATTCATTAGAGTGCTCTTGAAACGATTACATGGTCACCAGCAGTAGCAGAGTAATGATAGATCCAAATAGAGAGATGTAAGGAAGATAACATTGCTGCATGGAGATGAACCCACCCACAGGAAGCAATACAATGTATTCCCAGCTGGAGATCAGCCTTGCAGCTTCCTCAAGGTTTACACAAGGTCATACCACTGCCTGTGATGATACAGCTGAGTATGAAGGGGTCACCAGAGAACTCCCAACCAGCTTGTAAACTGGGATAAGCGTGCACTGGGATGGAACCTTTGGAAGTTCGTCCAATTTGCAGCTGAGAGGAGCCTGGCCCCTCCTCCTCCTGGGTGGAACCTGGGATTCAATCTGCGAGGGAAGAAGTTCACTGGCAGGACTCTGTCTTTGCGGAGGATCCCTGTTTCCCCTTTTTTCCCCTTTTTGCCCAATGAATTCCATTTTTTCCCACCCTCCAAAGTGTCTTGAAAGCCTAACTTCTCATGGCCATGAGACAAGACCCTGACTCTTAGGTGAACTAAGGAAAAAGTTCTACAACAGTTTTGGTTCCCCTGAACATGGGGCTTGAGAAGGGATGAGGGAAATGGGAACTCAAAACCTCTCACTGTCCCTTGTAAGCCTTTTCATCCTCAGACTTCTGAGGGGAGGGCAAACTATGCCCCCACCCCTATTGCTCCTGGGGTTTGGGGGTCTTTCCATGGCCTGTTCCTTCCTTTTGGGGGATGGACAGGCAAGCAGGGGCTCTCACTCCCCCCACTCCCAGCTGGGTCTGGAGAAGGCCTTGCTTCCATGGCATCTTCGCCTTCCTTAACCAAGTGGTTCAACTCCATAGGACAGTAATTAAGCTTCTCTACCTGGTGGAGGAACCATTTCCATAAGAATAAGAGATTCTTCCCCAAGGTATCCTGTTTTCTTCTTCATCCAGATAGCAATTAACTTTTAAACCAGTTTTCTTTTCCTTTTAGAAGATGTCCTTAGGATTGCCAAAATGATGGTCAATCTTCTTTAGGTTATTTTTTGTGAATAATGCTAATATATGTTCCAAAATTGTGTGAGATTTCTAAAATTCTAATGTCTGCATATATGCTATCAGTCATAATTAAGGCTGTCATGTTAAGTTATTGTAAACCACAAAGATAACCAAACTTTGTCAATTGTGTTTCTAACGTAAATACCTTGTACATTTTTCTATTCACAGACAATTGTCTTGTTTTAATCCTTTTCAAAATATGGTTTATAATAAACTATAGAACTTTGACAGGTCCTCTCAAGACAGGCTTCTGATAACTTTGAATATTGTGACATGGGAATAAAGGAAAATGTACAGGACTCATAAAGCACTGAAATGTTCATGAATATCAAGCAAAACAAGTATTAACTAAATGGACTGAACTCAGGAAACTGAAGCAAATCTTTTTGGCTTTTGCTTGTAATGTTGCTTTTTCTCATTGTGTTTTTCTGAGTCAGGGAAACTTATTTTGAACTATTTATGGCTTTTAATAATTGAGTAAGGTATACTCCTGTGAACAACATTTGGAGCATATTTGATTCTCTCCACCTGGTTCCTCTAGAATTTGAAAACTATCTGTGAGTATTCTTAACTTATGGCAATATAGTTGTTTGCATCAATGCAATAATAATCCATTTTTCTTTTTCAACAGGACACACTTGGGGAAACTGGTCATTTTGCCAAGACTTTGACTGGAAGGCTATGCTTCCCCTTAACAAGTCAATCTCGACTTGCAGAGCCAATAAAAGCCCGTTGGAAAGCCTGGCTTTACACCCTTGCCTATGCAGTCCCTATTCAGGGTTCCTGACCTGCAATCAGAGTAAAGAATGTCACTTTCTGACAGGTCCAGGAGCTCCAAGTTTATCTTGGGACCTTAAGAGAAGAGGATCATCCAATTCACAGGTATTTGAGGATACAAACCTATGGCTAGGTTTGGCTTTAAAAGTTCTTATCTGAGATTCCTTGTGGAGTAGAGTTCCTTCAAAGCCAATACAAAAGACCTGTATAGAAATAGTTATTATTGCTGCACTTTTTGCAAATAATCAGACTAAATATAAGACTAAAGTCTATTTTGAAAATATAAGACTAAAGTCTATTTAAAGTTGTTTGCAAAAATTATTGATTTTTGTTTTCATCAAAATCATTGATGATTGATTTTCTTAACAAAGATGAGGACTGGAGAGAGATAAATTATGTTATAAAAGTTATCATACATTTGTCATTAAATTCTAAATTCATTCATTGTTTGTAAATTTTTGCCTACATTTGTAGATAAACCCTGCTTGTTCCTGTGAACCAACCAGCAATCTCTGGCTGCAGCTAAGAAAGAACAAAAGAGGATGGGTAAGTTAAAAGCTTGGATCAATATTCTACTTCTGAGTAATTACGCTGCAATCTTGCCAGATAATGGGGATAAACAGGATGTCCATAACTTATAGGTTTCCTTTTTAGGAAGGTAACATGAAGGAAGCTGACCAAAGCCAAGCATCATGACCCCAAATCCTAGCAAGCGTAAGTATAGCCACTGGTTATCTGGATGTGTCACAAGACATCCTTTCCTTTTCCTTGTTGGAGGAGGACTGAATTTCACAGCTTCACCTTAGCATTTGGCTTATGATGAGGAATCCATGCAACCTCCCTACAAGACACATTTTTATCCCAAACTAATTTCTAAGCTTTGGGTCAAAGCCTTAGGAAGGGAAATTGGATCTAAGGGATCCAGAGACAGACAATAACAGAGGTTAAAAGGAACAGCACAGGTGAGAATGGCTAATTCCTGCCAATTGAACCAAGCCTCTGGATAAAGGTCATGCTAGTATCCACGGCATAAATGAGGTCTAGGGAACTCTGAGTTTACTGTCAGAAGGTGGGATAGAGACATAGGTGAGAGCAGATAATTCCTATCCTCTAGGCCCTCTATGCTTCGTGGATGCAAGCCGCTTTGGAACCCATGGCAGTACCTGCCAAGGTTTTCGGGTCTCAGGGATACAAGGATGGAAGAGAGGAAGAGGAAACTCTTATTTCCCTCGTGTACGCTGGCAATCTGCCAGGAAGAGAAGGGACCCAGAGATGCCTGCTCCCCTCTTTCTAGATGGGTAGCCATTCTTCTTCAGTCTGTACCCCTTTCGAATGCATCCTGAACCTCTGGGACTCCTAAAAATGACTTCATTTTTTCCTTTCTCCTCCTCTGTCCTCTCTTCGCTAATAGGTAATTGTCTCCGTACTACAGGATACTCCTCTCAGATGCATCCTTCAAACCAGAAAGAGTTAATTTCCCAAACCTTAAACTGGTTGATTTAGTTGGTCTCAGGGGAAGGGAGCCCAGAAGCCCAACATGTCGACAAAAAGGTAAAGTTTTATTTTATTTTATTATATATTCTTTTTTGCAGATGGGCTTTTGGCCTCCCTCTCCCCATGCAAACTGGTAAAAGAGCATGGGATTTTTGGTCTGTCCTTATCCCTCCCCTCATTTCATTTTGATACAGTTTTCCAGTAACCTGGTTTGTCTGTTCTTGCCTTCATGTCATCAAACTCCAAAGGGACATGCAACGGGAGACTCAGATAACCCCTTTTGCTGGGCACCCTTAGATAGGCCTCTGAGGGAGATCTGACTGCTGTCTTTTCAAAACAGTACCCTCGGTCAGCAGAAAACAGTTAGGTTTGATATTTGTCCTTATCCTTATCTTTATTCTAAAGGCAGTTAGATGTCCTTCTTTAAAGGGGGGAAAGAGACAGTCAAGTATAAAGGGGTTACTGAGAACCCCCGACTGCCTGTGCACTGGGAGGAGTGAACACTGGGGTAGAGCCTCGGCAAGTTCATGCTGTTTGCAGTGCGGAGGAGCCTCGTCCCTCCTCTTTCTGGTTGGCACCTGGGATTCAATCTGCGAGACAGGAAGTTCACTGGCAGGACTCTGGCTTTGTGGAGGGTCCCTGTTTTCCCTTTTTTCCCCAATAAATTCCTTTCTTTTTTTTTTTTCTCACTTTTCAAAGTGTCAGTGAGTCTAATCTCTGAAGAAGAACCTGGCTCTCAGCTGAACTAAGGAAAAAGTCTTACAACAGTGGTACTTACCTATGCTTGGTGAATTCCATCCAAGCTCCAAAAAGTTGATGAGTTCTGGCTAGGAAGATGCCCTTTTATCATTCTTCTAAAAGAACTGACATTAATAATCTATTACTTTTTAATGAAATGTTAACAATAGAAAGCCTTTATTATCAGCAAAGACACACATATTTTTTCTGTAGTTATGGAAAGAATTTGTGAGGAAAACAGAAAAGGTATTCAGTATCCTTAAACAGATTCTTTACCTTCTGCTATAAAGCATCTAAGAAAATCTACTTACCAAGTAAAATATATAAACCTGTAAAAAGAAAAAACTCACAATATAATGTGCTGATAGTAAAGTCTATGTAATATATATTTGCCTATGTAAGTATTAAAATAATAGGACAGGTAAAACAATGGAAAGATATAAAACTTAGATTTTTTTAAATGTACACCTCAAAAAGAGTGAACAATATTAAAGGGAAGAAAAGCAACAAATAACAAATCATGCAGTGAAATTTCTTCCCACTATCATTAGATCATTATTTGATTTCTGACACCAAAATTATTGCCCCACCATTTTTTTATATATATATATATATACACACACACACACACATATACATATATGTGTCTGTGTGTGTGTGTGTATCAATATACACACACATACATACACACACACACAAGATTTATATATATATACACTCATAGTTGATGAAAGGTAAATTATTTTTCTTCAAAAACTAGACGGTTATTTAGCAAGCAAGCTGGAGGATTTACTTATTATTTACTTATATAGCTATTTCTGTGAGTTAGGTCCACATGCTGCTGCTTAGTGATGCCAACATTAACATTATTCAGCCCTTTTGGTAATAATAGTTCCAGGATAATTATGTAGATAAAGTACTTCTTTATTATAGGGTTTTCTGTAATGTAGAGCCTTATAATGTCAAACTATTTAACTTTCTTTTGTCTCGACTTCAATATCTCTTTTCATTGAGAAACTTTAGACAATTCCGGGTTGAAACTGAGTAAAAATCAACTAAATTTAAAAATAAAAGTTTAATTTCAGAGTGTCACGTGTCTCATTTTTAAGAAATGAATACTTTTAAATGAACTTCAGGAGACATATATTTTTATTAAAAACACCTGAATGAAATTATCTACATTAAAAACATTATCAATGCAATTTTATATGTCATAGATTTTTAACTTTACAAAAAAGGCCTTTGACTTATTATTATATTTTCATAATACCAGTAGGATTTTTTTCTGATTAACAATATTTGTGAACCATTTATTGAAAACAAAGGAAATTGGAAATAGATGGAGAAATCTCAATGAACAATTGGTAAACAATGAAGCAGAAATGTTAAGGTCAAAATTAGCATTCCTAGCCAGATACATTAAGATCTTTTATTCTTCTATTCAATGTGTTTAAATATTTTTATGTTAAAAAGTCAGAGTAGTACATATTAAAATTTTATAGTGCAGTTTGTCTTCCACAAGCACAGGCCAGCAAAAAACTGAGACACAGAGAGAAACCAGAGCTACTATAAATTAGACTGTATAAATTAACTATGACATGCTACGTGTTTTGTATTCTAGATTTACATTTCAAGAAGGAACCTTACATACCCAATATGATAGTCAGAATAAGAACTTCCCATTAAGATGTTGGTATCTGTCCACATCTTAATTCTGGGACATATGAATATATTATATCATATGGCAGAGAAGAAGTAATGTGGCCGAAGGAATTAAGGTTGCTAATCAGATGAATTTAATATAGAGAGATTATATTGGATTATCTAGGTGGGACCAATAATCACGAGGATTTTAAATGCAAAAGAGGAGAGAAGTGCCAGTGTTTGAGTGATGGAATGAGAGAAAAACCACTGGATATTGCTTAGACAATCGAAAAGACCAGGAGTCGAAGAAATGCAGGCAGTCTCTGAAAGCTGGGAAATGTGAGAAATCAGTTTCTCCTTTAGAGCCCTTTGGGGAAAAAAAAAATGCCCTACTAACATATTGGTTTTTAGCTCAGTTAGATGGGAGGTGAATTCATGTAAGATTTCTGACCTACGGACTGTAAAATAACAAATTATTGTTATTAAATATTATGTAACAAATAATAATTTGTTACAGCAGCAATGGAAAATGAGTAATTCACTAGAAACATACAGACACAAAAGAAAAGGAAATATTTGGTGTGAACCAAATTTATATTCTACTTTGTAAAAATTAATGTATAATAAATTAAAAAATTAAAACGTCATTAAGCTGGTTTTGAATGTATTTTTATATGTGCACATGTTTTAAGACTCTCATTTCCTGTGTTAGCTGAGATCACTTCTGAAAAACTCAAGATAAAACTAGAATTTCACGTTGTTTAGGTTTGTATGAAATCATATAAAATAACTTTTGAGGTATACTACCTAACATTCACATAATCAAATGTAAAAATCTTTTTTTTTTTTTTTTTTTTTTTGAGATGGAGTCTTGCTCTGTTGCCCAGGCTGGAGTGCAGTGGCCAGATCTCAGCTCACTGCAAGCTCCGCCTCCCGGGTTTACGCCATTCTCCTGCCTATAGCCTCCCTGTAGCTGGGACTACAGGCACCGCCACCTCGCCCAGCTAGTTTTTTTTGTATTTTTTTAGTAGAGACAGGGTTTCACTGTGTTAGCCAGGATGGTCTTGTTCTCCTGACCTCATGATCCACCAGTCTCAGCCTCCCAAAGTGCTGGGATTACAGATTTGAGCCACTGCACCCAGCCCAAATGTAAAAATCTTAAGTGAATAGTTTATATTTAAATAATATTTAAATTTTGAATGATTTAGAACATTAACTGACTTTAGAACCTTAAATGGATTTATGTCATTAAAAATTTCACATATTTTTTATTCTTCCTCCCAGCTAATAGTTCTATGACAATTAACTACTATTTTAAGTTGTAGTATTTTGATTTGTTTTGACATTTTTTGAACTTTATTTATGTAAATGAAATCCACACAGTATGCACTCATTTTTTCCAAGGATCTATTGCTTAATTTCATATATGCCTTAATCATTATGTTATTGTTTCAAGTAGTTCATTCGTTTTGATTGCTGTAAGGTATTTTGATATATGGATGTATTACAATACACAGGAAATTAAGGTTGCTAATCAGTCGACATGAAAATAGAGTATTCTGAATTGTATTCTGAATTATCCAGGTGGTCCCAGTGTAATCAATCACAAGGATCCTCAAATGTGGAAGAGGATGCTACATGCACATATGCACTCCTGTTGAGATTATGATGAATGCATCAAATCGTTGAAAAATTGACATCTTTAAAATATGATCATCTTTCCAATGTGTCCTCCAATCTATAAAACTTTATTACTTCCATTTATTTAGGGTTTTAATTTATTTAAAATATCTCTTGTATGTTTTCCTATGTCTAGTTTTAATATATAAAGAAGACAACAAAGACAAAAATTCACATTCAGGACTCAGTCACCCTGGTACTATAGATTTTTAAATTTGTACCAATGATATTCTTTGAAATACTTTTCTGTGATAAGAAAATGGTAACTGAGCAAAAAGTTTCAATGATCTATTTTATATATATTTTTTAAAAATCAATATATATTAAAAAATTTCAATGATCTATTTTATATATTTTGATGCTAAAATAGATGATTAATTTTATCAACTACAAACAAGGGCTTAATAACACCAAATTTAACCACATATATATATATAGTGGAAGGCATACCTTTTTGTGACATTCTGCTGTACTTGTAAAGGAAAATAATTCTGCAAATGTAAATTACATTTTTCCGTCTATACTGTCTTAAAACCTGCAATATAACCTGTAATTTCTCTGATTGGAATGATTGCTTGAAAAATAGTGTCTGTGTATGAAATGACACTTCTATGAAATCACATGATAAAAAGTTAAACAGTATATACCTTTCACTTTTTGCTTCCTCTTTTTGTTCTTCTAACTAAAGATATAAGTATATATAAATAAGCTAGATATTATATACATCTATAAATACATATGCAGTATATTTATACATCCTTTTCTAGAAAATATTTGGTGAGGATATTATTCTTCATTGTTGAATTGATCTCTCCATTCTCCACAACTAATTCATCACTGTCATTTCTGGAGTTAACAATTATTTATTTCTTTTTCAAAAATTTTCTATTACTGCTTTTTTCTTAATTTCTGTATCAACTTTTCATATACATGAAAATGTTTTATTCTTTTACAAATGCCTAAACATATTGACAGTTTCAGAACTCACAGTGATCTGTTCTAATCTGAAATGTAGGTAAATTTCCAAACCTGGTTCTAGGGCTTCCATCCATTATTCTCTTCATCCTTTTGACACTTGATTCTTTTTAAAAGCAATGTGTATTAGTCCACTTTCACAGTGCTATAAAGAACTACCTGAGACTGGGTATTTCATAAAAAAAAAAAAAAAAAGAGGTGTAATTAATTCACATTTCCACATGGCTGGGAGCCCTCAGGAAATTTACAATCACAGTGGAAGGTAAAGGGGAAACAAAGCATGTTTTCTCAATGGCAGCAGGAGAGAGAGAGAGAGAGAGAGCAAGAAGGTAGAAGTATCGTAGGCTTTCAAACAACCAGATCTTGTGAGAACTCACTCACTATCACAAGAACAGCAAGAGGAAAGTTCACCCCCATGATTCAATTACCTCCCATCAGGCCCCTCCCTCAACACATGGAAATTACAATTGGAGATGAGATTTAGGTGGGGACACAGAGTCAAACCGTATTACAATATTATATTTTTTCTTGGTTCATCTTTCGTTTTCTGAATCAGAATACTTGATTCATAGGTACAGCTATACAGGACATAAAATTTTGAATCTTTTTACACCATTTTTTATAATTTTTAAGTTCAGGGGTAAATGTGCAGGATACGCAGGTTTGTTTCATAGGTAGACATGTGCCATGGGGGTTTGTTGTACAGATTATTTCATCACCCAGGTATTAAGCCTAGTATCCATTAGTTATTTTTCCTGATCATTTCCCTGCTCCCACCTTCAACACTCCAGTAGGCCCCAGTGTATGGTGTTCCCCTCTACGTGTCCTTGTGTTCTCATCATTTAGCTCCCACTTATAAGTAAGAACCCTGCCTTATTTGGCTTTCTCTTCCTGGGTTAGTTTGCTAAGGATAACATCCTTCATCTTCATTTGTATTCCTGCAAAAGACATAATTTCTTTTTTTTTTTCTGGCTGCATAGTATTCCATGGTGTATATGCACCACATTTTTTTTACCCAATCAATCATTAATGGGAATTTAGGTTGATTCCACATCTTTGCTATTGTGAATAGTGCTGCAAAGAAAATTCATGTGCATGTGTCCTGTGGTAAAATGATTTATATTCCTCTGCGTATATACCCAGTAATGGGATTGCTGGATCAAATGTTAGTTCTGCTTTTAGCTCTTCGAGGAATTGCCATACTGCTTCCCACAATGGTTTAACTAATTTATACTCCCACCAACAGTGTATGAGTGCTTGCTTTTCTCTGCAACCTCTGTTATTTTTAAGCATCTGTTATTTTTTGTATTTTTAGTAATAAGCATTCTGACTGTGTGAGATAGTATCTCATTGTGGTTTTGGTTTGTATTTCTCTAATAATCAGTAATTCTGAACTTTGTTTTCATATGTTTGTTGGCCACATGTATGTCTTCTTTTGAAAAATGTCTGTTCATGTCCTTTGCCCACTTTTTAATGCAGTTGTTTGTTTTTCTCTTGTAAATTTGTTTAAGTTCCTTATAGATTCTGGATATTAGATTTTTTTTTTTTTTTGGCCTATCCTCTGTCTTTGTTGTTTATTCTGTTACCTTGAACTTGTATGACAATTTTATTTATACATTTTAGTTAGTATGTTCTAAATGTTTAAAGGTGGTGCTGCCAAAATCTTTATTATAGCATTATAATCTTGTTTTACAGAAACAAAGTATCTTACTTCTCTGAATATACTCATTATATTAAGTTTTGTTCCTTCTGAACATGTATTTGGTTTTTTGTTTGTTTGTTTGTTTCATTTTGGTTTGTTCTTCACTTCCTTTCAACTGCAAGGAGCTATTTAAATGTTAAGTGATCTTCAACTCTCTTTGCTATTTAATACTTAAGCACTGAACAGGTGACTGGGAGCTCCGTGTATATAGAATAGTGTGTGAAGGATTTGACAACCAGTGGGCTTTCATGGTTTGTGTAATTCAACATTCTTACTTGCAGACTCCCAGGTTCCAGATGTGAAAATCTATTTTCGGGGTGTAGCTCAGTTTCTTCAAGTTTTGGGGATAGGGCAAATGAGATATATGCCTGTTTATCTTTCTTAAGAAAGTAAAATAGGAAAGGGAAGGTTGAAACTTCCATAGTTCACTTTATAAAATATAATAAAATATAACTTCAAACCCCTTATCCTGTGCCTGACGAATTTAGTGGCCTCTGTTGTCTGGAGTCCTCAGGTTTAATATTTCCTGTAAATAAACCTCTATTTTCCTATTAAGAACATGAAGGCTTAGGTATCTGGTTACTTAGTAGATAATATTTTGTTTACTTCAAGTTCCGAGTATTTCAGGGGCTCTGTAAGTAAACTGATGTCTATATTAATCTTTTCCTTTTCATACTTAAATTATAGCTTCTTTGGCTCTCATGGTCAATTCACAGTTTTCCTTCTAGTTCTATCTTCAAATAGCATTTTAAATATTTTATTCACTTATTCCTCTCTCTGCTTCTCTTTGTTATTGTGGGATAGTAAAACCTTTATTCCTCAAATACCAATGTATTAAGGTTTGTGAACAATCATCTATTAAATATGTACCACATTTTTTTGGAAATCTGTCTCTATGTTCCTTACAAAGAAATCTCAACAATTATTATAGGTTTAAAAGTTCGAAATCTGTGCAGGTAATTCCCAACCTGACACTCCAGTCATGTCATCGCTATTATCTATTCTGTTGTATACATGACATCTCATTAGTCTATTGTCACTTCAAATGCTACATGCTTTAATACAAATGTGTAATTCTCCAACTTCTTACTCCTTCTTACTTCTAACTCCTATGTTTGCTTTCTTTTGGTTAAGGATATCACTTTTGTCTCTATTCTCTGCATAAAACATATTTTTGGTAGTTTTTTGTTCTTGCCCCATAGTTAGTCACAATGCTTTATTAATTCATCTTTCTTTCCTGTCTCAGTGCCATTGTCTTATTTCCAAGATCTCTTATTCCATGCTTCGTTAAGCACTTAACTAGAGTTTAGTGTCGTTATTTGTAAATGAAAAGGGTAGGAACCAAAAGCAGTAAATATTACTTTGTATACCAAACAAATGTATATGCTTTACATGCACAACTTACTTTAATGCTCACAATGTTCTTGTGATATACTTTTTCTCATTTTGGAGATCAATCCTTATCTCCAAGCAATAAGTGTATTCATTATTGTGACTTCAGACACTAATAAATAATTGTACCTGATCGTCATATAAAATGTATACCATGCTGTAATGTAAAATCATGCCACATGTACTCTTTGGATATGACTTGTTTCACTGGAAAAGAATGTCTGTAACTTTATCCCTGTCATTATAGTTATATATATTTTTTGCTTTATCTGTTCTCTTGTTAATGGACATTTAATTTTTTTCATTTTAAAATATTATGAGTATTACGGTTATTAATATTCTTGTACATGTGATTTGATGGATATATATAGCATTTCTTAAGGATTTAGAAATAATATTACTAGCTTAAGTGTGTTAGTGTGATTATTGCTGTTTCTGTTTAATTGTGTCTGGAATCATCTGAAGACTCAGTGGACCTAGATATTAAAAATAACTTAATCACATGACTTACACTGAATCCTGATTCTCACTGATATGAACATTGCGATCCAAGAGGGAGTTCCCAAAAGTAAGCTTTCCAAAAATCAAGGAGGATGTTGCAAGGCTTCTGATGACATAGCCTTAGAAATTTCAAAAAAATCACAACTGCTTCATTCAATTGTTTCAGCCAGTAACAGAGGGCAGGCCAAATTCAGCTATAATTAACACAAAAGTCTGAATAGTAGGAGTCACAGTACATTTAGAAGTCTTTGTTAGAGATGAGCTACCAAACATATATTTACCTTTTGTAAACTGTTGAACAGTTTTTCAAAATAGTTGCACCTATATATGGGTGTTGCAGTTCCTCCACACCGTAATTAATACTTGAAGTTTTCAGTACACACTTTCAATTTTATCCATCTTGGTGAATGTAAATAGGCATATTTTTAAGGCTATAATCTGCATTTTTTTTTTTTTTTTTGAGACGGAGTCTTGCTCTGTCGTCCAGGCTGGAGTGCAGTGACGCAATCTCGGCTCACTGCAAGCTCTGCCTCCTGAGTTCACACCATTCTCCTGTCTCAGCCTCCGGAGTAGCTGGGACCACAGGCGCCCAGCTAATTTTTTGTATTTTTACTACAGACGGGGTTTCACGGTGTTAGCCAGGATGGTCTCGATCTCCTGACCTTGTGATCCACCTGCCTCGGCCTCCCAAAGTGCTGGGATTACAGTATGATCTGCATTTTTAAAATGAGTATGTTGCTGATGAGGTCTAGATTCTTACTGATCACTTGAAAATCTTCTTATGTGGAATATCCATATAAATTTGTCTCCAGTTTCAGTGTTTTAATTCTTTTACCTATTTATTTGTAGGAGCTCTTCATATATTTGAGGTATATATTCCACGTTAAATATATATTTTGCTCATATTGTATCCTAGTATGTGGCTTGTTTTGCTTCTTCATAATTGTATCTCCTAAGAGAAAAGTTTTAATTATAATACAGTCCATAATATGTTTATTTTATATCTAGTGTTTTGTATTCTATTTAAGAGATTTTGACCAGACACAGTGTTTCATGCCTGTAATCTCAGCACTGCACTTTGGGAGTTCTGAGGCAGGACGATTGCTTGAGTTCAGGAGTTGAAAACCAGCCTGAGCAACATACTGAGACCTCATCTTCAAAAATAATAATAATAATAATTAGACAGGCATGGTAGCACATGCTGGTAGTTCTGACTACTCATGAGGCTGAGGTAGAAGGATAGCCTGAGTCCAAGTGGTCAAGACTGCAATAAGCCGTGATTGCACCATTTTAGCATAGACCACAGAGCAAGACTTTGTCTCTCTCTCTCTCTCCATATATATATATATGTAGCCTCCTTCAAGGAAGGCCATGAAGATATTTCAGAATGTTTAAATCCTAGAATTATTGTGATTTATGTTTTTATTAAGGCCAATAACCTATCTCAAATTATATTTTTGTGTCTCTTTGCAAGGAAATAAAATTTTGTCTATAAAAATATTTCAACGCGCTATTTACTGAAAGAAATATTCTTTAAAAAAAGTGAAGTAATAAAAGGTGAATGCTTCATAGGCAGACACCCCACAGGCAGTAGCCTTAAAGAGATATTATTTCTCCTTCAAATTTTAGTAGAACTTTTGTTGTAAGCCATATAAATACAGGTCTATTTCTAGAGTTTTAATTACATTCTCCCTATCTATTTGTCTATATACTTTGCATATGTTTTGTTTTGTTGTATTTTTATACATATGCTGGTAGTGTTTTAGCCTCTAAGAAAATAGTAACTGATAAATACTAATCTCCATAAAATTAACAGCTGGAAAATGACAGAACATGGCTTTATGCCCAATCTTGTGTGCCTGTACAATTTGTGTTAGTAATACTTTACAATAAAAATTTCTTTAAGAATATAACTTTCACATGGAATGGTTGTACGGTTCAAACAGAATAATGAAAGTGAATTTTTGTGAGTTAGAAAGCACTGAAATGATCAAATAACAAATTATTAAGATGTGGATGTAGTACTTTTCACTGGCTCAGAAGACAGTTATGGGTTCTGAATGTCTCTATTAACTATATGTCACTGAGTGAATCACTTACTATTTCTGCAATGTAGGATATTTGGCTTCAAAAATTTATTTTGATTACTTCTTGGCATAAAGTTAGACTACGTATGTTCTACCATCTTTTGTAGTTAATTACACTTATGAGACTAAATTTTGGACAAAGAAATATGTGCAACAGTAATGGACACCTCTTCAATTTCTGGCCAACAGAATCTTTCCTTGAATTGTCCTCCATTACCTTCTTTATCTTGTCTGCTGGTTAGGTGTTAACTTACAGGATAAATCTAGAAGCCACATATTGAAAGCAGCAGAGACTCTGTCAAACTGCATTCTGAAATGTCTTTGTGAACCAGAAAACATCCTCTCATATCCCATCCTGCAAGCTGCTATCAAAACACCATAAACAAAAAATGAATATACTTTAAATTAACCCTTTAAGGCTCTAAGTTGTATGCATTTCAGTAGGTGAAATTACCCTAACAAATAGATCCAAATTTCAGTATTCTCATATGTAAAGCAAGATAATATTAACTATATATAAGACTCTTGTCAAAATTTAAAAACTGATAAATATAAATATATTTGTCATAAAATTACACAAATGTGTATGCAAGGTACACATATTTCTGTTACTAAAGTTTTAGGAGTCCATATCATTTCTTCAAGCAGATTTAACATAGAAAATGTAGGGATTATATAAAAATTTTTTTTTGGCCGGGCGCGGTGGCTCAAGCCTGTAATCCCAGCACTTTGGGAGGCCGAGACGGGTGGATCACGAGGTCAGGAGATCGAGACCATCCTGGCTAACATGGTGAAACCCCGTCTCTACTAAAAAATAACAAAAAACTAGCCGGGCGATGTGGCGGACGCCTGTAGTCCCAGCTACTCGGGAGGCTGAGGCAGGAGAATGGCGTGAACCCGGGAGGCGGAGCTTGCAGTGAGCTGAGATCCGGCCACTGCACTCCAGCCTGGGCGACAGAGCAAGACTCCGTCTCAAAAAAAAAAAAAAAAAAAAAAAAAAATTTTTTTTGTTACTTAAAGCAACTACATAAAGCTTTAAAGCCTTATGCATAGTAGATGACTTATTTTATTGAATAATTTTATAGTAATAAACAAATCATGTTGATGTAGAGTTAGACATTCTGACCTCTAAATATTATCATCTTTTTATTATTTATTTATATTAGATTACCAATATATTTGTATTATAATCTGTATTCTAATTGGCATTTAATTTTGTGCTGATAAAGAGATTTTTGAATATTTATGATTTTTAAAGTTCACCCTTTATGTGTAAATTTGTTCTTTCTTTTACTCATTACAACATCTTTAAATAATACATTAGAGCACTAGTAAAACAAAAAATACAGAATTAACACTATCTTTGCATCACAAAGAGAAAAACCTTTTAATAATCGAGTACTTATAGCGAATTTTAGATAAAATACATATTAAAAATGCTACCTTCTGTAAGCCTATTGCCTTTTATTTTATTTTATTTTATTTTATTTTATTTTACTTTATTTTATTTTATTTTATTTTGAGATGGAGTCTTGCTCTGTCTCCCAGGCTGGAGTGCACCCGCAGGATTTCGGCTCACTGCAAGCTCCTCCTCCCAGGTTCACACCATTCTCCTGCCTCAGCCTCTGAAGTAGCTGGGACTACAGGCGCCCGCCACCACGCCCAGCTAATTTTTTGTATTTTTAGTACGGACGGAATTTCATCATATTAGCCAGGATGATCTCGATCTCCTCTCATGATCCGCATGCCTCAGCCTCCCAAAGTGCTGGGATTACAGGTGTGAGCCACCCCAGCCGGCCAAGTCTATTGCCTTTTATTATATACTGTAAATTCTAATATCAGTTACAACTGTATACATAATAAAATTCTTAAAATATAAGCATTTGTTTCAGTGCCAAACCAGGTACACTAGTATAAAATTTTATAACAAACTTTTAAAGTGGAAGATAATTTCTCTGTTATATTTATATTGGAGCTTCATATTGAGGTTCTTTTCTGAGATAAAAATTATTTATGGAAGAATTCATGTGTAAAATATAGAGGTTCAGAAAATATTCTGTAACCTTAAACTATCACACAATTTTTGAATTTAAAATGACTACTTACATCTTTTCTAGTTTGTGAAATGTCTAAAATGAACAAGAGATTTAAAAGACTAAAGAAGGTGACATGTATGTTTCTGATTTATTTGTACCATTTATTTCTCTTTTTTTCTCAGCATCAGAGTTATAAAGTGTAAAAGGCAGCATATAGCAAGTAGTTGCATAGCTATTGCATCTGTCTGTTCAGGAGTATAATTGGCAGTGGTGCCAGCATCTTAGATGTTGCCTGTGGCTCTGTCAAAGATTAATCTCTTGAAGGATAAACTGTCTTTAATACATTGCTCTTTCATAATCGCTTAGATTTCTGTGATATTACATTATATTACAACTCTTACTTCAAAGAGCGCAGAGTGCCTCACAGATGTTGTATATTAATTCTCAACCTCCCTGCAAGGCCAAATCTACAAAGAATTATGTCTTCTTTTTTTGTGATGGGATTACTTCAAGCATGCCGCAACCATAATAAAGTATTCATTCTAAATAATGTTAAATCTTTAGTCGTAATTATGTGAGGGAATATGCAAAAATAAAAACAATCATGAGATAATTGTAATACATTTTCCATTTTATGTAATAAATAATCACATTTATTAAAATAACAAAAGTAACAAAGCTATTCACAGTAAGAATAATTTAAGGAATACACATATCTGAATAATGAAGGTTTTAAGTTATTGCATAATATTATTTAGATATGTGAATTCTTTAAAGTCAATTATAATTTTTCTAAAGATATAATATGCTGTCATGAAAATAAATTTTATTTGTTTTTGAGTCAGTTTTCTTCAATATGAAGTACATTAATTAAATACTACCTAAGGGCTTTGTCCACTCTAAGTGATTACTTAGATTAGCCCAAACTCAATCCATGAAATGCAAAATAGAAAAAATATTTATACAGAGATGGGAACATAATTTTAACATTACAAGAAGTTGAAGCCAACAGATAACAGCTACCATTGATGAACATCTGCATGTATCAGGAAAATACAATATATAATCTCAATTCACTAAGAACTATAAAAAATAACATTTTGAAGATCAATGTATTGAGTAAAAAGGCTAAGTGACTTCTCTAATTTATCTGGTAAGTAAATTAGCTGAAATGTGAACTAAATGTGGCAAAATGTTAAACTTCCTGTGTCACTTTAACGATTTCTGTTATCCAGTGAATACCTCATACAGATATGTTTGAAGGAAAAAGCCAGAAATACGCATAAAGTTGCCTTCAAAATATATGCTGAAATATCTACTATTCTCTACCAGCAGTAGTAGTCGTGGGCTTGAAAAGATGACACACTTCTGAGACACAATAGGCTTTAATCAGCACCAAGCTTATGTAGCTTTAATAATAGAGGACAACGAAGACAGCATACTCAACAGAAGAGCGGAGGTCTTGTGACTTTCAGTGCAGCTTCTGAATGTCCTCATGACTCAGCTATGAAACACACGTGATCAAGAGAATTGGAGCCAAGTGGATGAGGAACATCTCAGCTTAAGAAATAATCATTTTTGACATCTCTTCAAGCTTCATACCTTCTGATTACATAGTCCCATCAGAAGTACATGACTAGCCCCCACTCTCTAGTGAAGGGCCATCCCATCAATTGTTGGTTACTCATTAATTTCAGGTGGTTAATAAACAATTTCAGCAACCAGATGGCTACATGGCAAACTCAACGGGATGATCTTTATTTTGTATCTGTTATACTCCTATATGTCACTTAAATATGTTTTGTAAGTTTTAAGCTAAGGGTCAAACTCTCAAAAATCCTTGTCAGAGGAAAGACTTACCAGACAGTGTTTAACCATTTCTTTCCAGGTTCTACCAAGCTTATGTAGTTGAATTAATTGGAAATACATAAAGCTGATTCCTTACTGTCAAAGGCTCCCATAAATGTCATTTCTATTTTCTGGTGGAATGCTAAATAGTTTTAATGTTCATATAAAATCTATTCATCTAAATGTGTTTTTGTTTGTTTTTGTTTTTTGACCCAGAGTATGACTGTCGTCCAGGCTGGAGTGCAGTGGTGTGATCTTGGCTCAATGCAAACTTCCACCTCCTGAGTTCAAGTGATTCTTAAGCCTCAGCATCCGAGTACCTGGGATTACAGGCATGGGCCACCATGTCAGGCTAATTTTTGTATTTTTAGTAGAGACAGGGTTTTACCATGTTGGCCAGGCTGGTCTCAAACTCCTAATCTCAAGCGATCCACCTGCCTCAACTTCCCGAAGTGCTGGGATTACAGGTGTGAGCCACTGCACCGACTGTAAAATCTATTCGTATGTGCCCATTCCTCTCTGTTTAGACTGAAAAATGTTCTGAGGGTAGAGATCTGACTTTAAGAATTTTTCTGTTCCCAATATGGCCTAGTTTAATGTGAAAGAAGAAAAATAAACTAGGAGAATAGGGACCTATTTTCTAATACTATTCACTAACTTTCGGACATTACAGACCTCTGATTTCTAATCTATAAAACAAAAGGAATTGACTAGGTAATATCAAGTGCATTTTTTTTTTTTTTTTTTTTTTTTTTTGAGATGGAGTCTGGCTCTGTCGCCCAGGCTGGAGTGCAGTGGCACGATCTCCGCTCACTGCAAGCTCCGTAGCCTCCCGGGTTCATGCCATTCTCCTGCCTTAGCCTCCCGAGTAGCTGGGACTACAGGCACCTGCCACCACTCCCGGCTATTTTTTTTTTTTCTTTTTTTTTTTGTATCTTTAGTAGAGACGGAGTTTCACCGTGTTCGCTAGGGTGGTCTCCATCTCCTGACCTTGTGATCCGCCCGCTTCGGCCTTCCAAAGTGCTGGGATTACAGGCGTGAGCCACCGTGCCCGGACATCAAGTGCTTTTTATACATTAAATATACTATTCGTCTCTGAGGCTGGCAAAACATCTCACACAGGTATAACATTACTTGGGTGGGAATTTTGGAATGCATTCTTTATGGAGCATACATTTTTCTTGCTGATAGGTAGAAAGAAAATATTTGGGTTCTAGAAAGAGAACTGCACTGTTTTGTATCTTTATTATTTATTATTTACATGCTGAGTCCCTGTAAGAAGACTGCACATCCCTCACCATTGCCATCATAGGGTTTTCTTCAGGGAAGAGTACAATTCTCTTTTCTATTGTTAGGCTTGACCACATAAATTTGTTTGGGGAAGAAAATTTGAGTGGAAGTAATATATGGCAGTTCTGAAGAGAACCTTAAATAGTCATTACATATTTTAGTAATTTACTTAAATTTTTCCATATGTTATAAAGAGATCATGTCCCCAATACTGTTAATCTCATTGAAAATACATAGTGCAAAAGCACAGCAAACTTGTAGTTTACATGTAATGACAGAGAAAAATAAACCTTTGCTTTGAAAGCCACTGAAATTAGAGTTGTCATCAATTACAGGTTATTTATCAATTCCAGATTATTCAATAAAGAATCTCAAAAACTATATACATAGCAACAGCTCAGTAATACACATCTTAAAGGAGATTCAGAGTTATATATATCTCGTTTCACAAAAATTTATAACACTGTATAATTTAACCTCCCCAAATATACATACTTGTATCTGGACATAATAATGTAATTCAGCCTGACATAAGAACATAGAAATAATATTAACATTTGATAATTTAACAGATCAGGTGAAAATAAGATACCTCAGTGGATTGTAATTAAATTAATAAGACTTTCCTATTTTGATTTAGGAACCATTGAAATACCACAAACTAGATTGGTAAAATTGGGAGGTTGAAATAGACAAATTAATTCAACAATTTCCTCACTTTACTAACTCCCTACCATTGTCCCCCAAAATTATTGTTAGCATTGTTATTGTTAGTGATTGATGATAAGAATTCATTAATAATAGATTATAATAAAGGAATAGATGATATATTGACTGTTCAATCAATCTCAGAATTCTTTTTCAGTTTCCAAAATGCACTCAGATGAAACATAGATAATAACATTAAGTATATCTAATCAATAATTTTAAATGGTGGATATACTTTTGGATACTTTTTCCAGATTGTTTAGAATAATATATGATGAAAATACTACTTGTAGATGGTCTCTGCAAATGCAGATCTTATTATAGTTATGACTTTGGAAAGAGTCACTTTACCAACTTTCATATAAAGATAAATATAAAAGAATTATGGATATATTACTAAGTTTAATCTACTAAGAAATACAAAAACTAGCCGGGCGAGATGGCGGGCGCCTGTAGTCCCAGCTACTCGGGAGGCTGAGGCCGGAGAATGGCGGGAACCCGGGAGGCGGAGCCTGCAGTGAGCTGAGATCCGGCCACTGCACTCCAGCCTGGGCTACAGAGCGAGACTCTGTCTCAAAAAAAACAAAAAAAACAAAACAAAACTATAAGCAAAACTTTTATTTTTAATAGTCTTTCTAAGTAGAAAAAAACTGTTTTTAGTACTTAAAAATTAGTCAATATTATATGATTTTATAAGCACAATATAATCCTTCATCCATATGCTGTTACCATATCAAAGTATACCCTTCAGATATATTTCTAGCTTTTATTCTTGCATTTAGTACATGAAAAATTATTTATTAATATTTCAGTAGGCAGAATAATTCTTCTCCTTAAAGATGTCTATACATGTATTCCTCTGTTTAGACTGAAAAATTTTCTGAGGAAAAGATCTTATCCTTTTAATGCCCAGAATCTTGAATATGTTAGATTAGATGGCAAAGGGAAATTAAAGTCACAGATGGAATTACATTTGCTAATCAGCTGATGTTAAGGTACATAGATTATCCTTAATTTTCCAGGCGTGCCCATGTAATTACAAGGAAACTTAAAAGTAGAAGAAGGAATCAAGAGGGAGAGCCATGGCTGCATGGGAAGGATGTGGCCTAATGTTGCTGACTTTGAAGATGGAAGAAAGAGGGCAGGCAACCAGAAAACTGGGAGGCCTCTAGAACCAGAAAAAGACAAGGAAACGAATCCTAGAGCCTCCTTTCAGAAAGGAATGCTGACATCTTAATATTAGTCCGGTGAGATCCATGTCAGACATCTCATCTACAGAACCATAAGATAAATTTGTGTTACGTTAAGCCACTAAATTTGTTGTAATTTATCACAACAACTTCAGTAAATTAATGCAATTATCTAATAAATCTCATCGCAATTCTTGAGCAATACACCACTTTTCTATGTTCAAATTTCATGGACAATGAAAATATAAAGAAGAAAATAGAAAACTTGAATTAATAAAATTGTAATTAATTCCATTATATCTCTAACAAATATCCCTCTCTTCGCATTTTTATTATTAGACTTTATTCACCCACAGTTGGCAATTCATTATTGTAAATAACTGGTATAATTTAAACAACCTCCTAAAGTATAATTTATTTAGTAAACTGCTACCAGATTTACTTTTAAACACACTTTGTATTTCATTGTTTCATATTTTCTCAGAAATATTTACTAGCTTTCCATTGACCAAGTAATAAAATACATATACTTTTATATGGTACTTCATATATCTGATATTTATATTTACCTTTATGATATCTCTTAGGTTATTAAAAAAAGAATTTTCATTCCAGTTGATTTAGTCTGCTCACTAATATACAACTAATATACATTTTTCCACAACATTTTTCATACGGGTTATCTTTTTCAACTCTCCACCTCGGCTCAAAATCTACTGTTCCTTGAGGTTCTGATGGTCTTTCATTTACTCATTCAACAAATATGTATCAAAGATCTAACACATATTAATTAAATAGGGTAAGTTCAAGAAAAGGAAAATGAAAAGAGTATAGGTTGTTATTTTATAAAGCAAGACACATAGAGTGTTAATTTCAATACAGTGTGATATGGAAACTTTTAGAAGTATATATAGTAGTAATAGAGACAGGAGGCAGGAAAATACTAACTAGAAAAGGGAGGGGTTCCTGGTGAGGGCTCCACCCTCAAGCCTGGAACTGTGGCCCAAAGTGAGAGCTTGCTATCACTGTTTTCCGGCTTCACTGTTGCCTTTTTGGCCTGCCCGCCCCCACTCTGCACCCATAAAAACCCCAGATTCCACTGGCGGAGCAGTAAAGAAGGACAGAAGAGAAGCAGCCAGATGTAGGAAAGATGTAGGAGAGAAGCAGCTGGACTTCACAGGGATGGCTTGATGGTGGGACTTCGGAGAAGAGCTCAGCTGGGGACAGGCTCTCCTTTCCACCTCCCGTTCCCACTGAAAGCCACTTTCATTGACAATAAAATCCTCCGTATTCACCACCCCTTAATTTGTTGATGTGATCTGATTCTTCTTGGACGCCGAACAAGAGCTCGGGAGCTACAGGTGCAGACACGAGCTATTTAACACTTAAGCCGACCACAGAGCGCAAAGCTAAAAGAGCACTGTAACACATGCCCTCTGGGGTTCCAAGGGTGGCGGGTAACCCCCTAGATGCTGCCGCCGGAGTTCACGGAGTTCTGCTCCTGCCAGTTCCCAGAAGCTCTCATCACAACTCCTGCACCCACTTGCCCGTGTGCTCTCCTCGCACAAGGGTTGAGAGCTGCAAGCTGAGGAAAGGAGTCACTCCTGTCGCAAGACCCGTGAAGGGGTCAAGGCAAATTTCCTGTTTCAGGAGCACAGATGGATGGGGTAGAAAAATCAAATTGTGGAAGTACTTTCAAAAATAATTGATATTTGAATAAGCTAATAGAATTAGATAAATGTAATAACATTAGTAGGAAAAGGTCAGGGAGAGTGTTCCAGACTGAGAGATTTACATCACTGTGGTTGGTTTGGGAAAGAAAACACAGACACAGTGTTGGAAAACATTTAGGAAATATGGAATTATTTTAAGTAAAAGAATCCCATTATTCATTTAATGTCTTATAATTTACTGTGACAGTAGTACAGAGATTAAAATGTTGAAAGGGATAGCCAGGCCAGATATCAGGAGACTGGTTTTGAGGCTGTTTATCTCAAAGAAAGAAAAATACAAAAAATGTGCATACTTATTTATTAATGAATTTCAAAGTAATAATGAATCTAAACAATATGTTCAGATATCTGCAACATATGTATTATGATATTAAAATATCTGTTATTTCTATTGGTGACAAAGCAATTAGTTATTGATAATACCACAGTGTTTTGGAGAAGGCAACCATCATTTTAAAAGTGCTAAATTTTGTTAGATATAAGTGAAAACAAAAATGGCTTTTTTTTTTTTTTCTATTCATGTTCAGGCATTTTCCAAATTATATGTGTAAATCTCAGGTTAAGTACCCTTTGATTCTAGTCCAGGCCTAGGGATCCAGGATTAACTACCATTCAATGCCAGCCAGAAACAAATATAATGCTTCTCTGGAGAATATAATATCATTTTCAGGCATCAAATTGTATAGGTAATTTTTATAATAATAGTCTGAATATTCAAACAAAAATAATCAGAGAATATTCCAATGAAAAACAGTAAACTGTACAATTCTTTTCATGAATATATAGAATTGCCAAGATAGACCATATTGTAGGCCATAATATAACCTGAACTAGTTTTAAAATATATAAATAATGCAAAACATGTTCTTAGACCATAGTTTTATGAACTATAAATCAGTAACATAAATATAGATAGAAATTCACAAATAAAAGAAAATTAAACATTACAGTTTTAGGTAGCCCACAGACCAAGTGGCAAGATTCAAATTAAATTTAAAATATTTTAACCAAATATAAATGAAACCCAATATTGAGTTTGTGAGATGCAGCTAAGGCAGAGATTTGAGTGAAATTTACTGCAAGTAACATCTATTTATACATAATAAAATGGAAACCTAATTTTAAGGAGAAACACAATATTTGCATATCTCTGAATAATCATTCTCAAAATCTATTAATTGCTGTGGTAGTTTATCATGTATTTAAAAAATTTTAATCCTGCTAGAGTTGAATCATAAATTTCTTCTTTTTAAATGTTGGCTGGACTTAGTGAATTGTTCTAACAATACAGTGGTAAAAGTGAAAAATAGTAACTTTAGAGTAGAAAAATCTGGATGACACCACATCTTAACCTATCATGTTTAACATCACTAGTGATAAGTCTTGTTGGAATGTATCCTCTGATATGATGTGATGAGAAGGGCATATCGCCTTTGTGTTATTATTCTAATCATGAGAAAACATCAGACAAACTCAAATGGGAGGCATTCTACAATATTGGATAACTATTCTTCAAAATTATCGAAGTAAAAACATAATGAGAAACTCTTACAGATAAGAGAAAGCTGAACAGATATCACAACTGAATTCAGTGTGATCTTATGGAATGTATTTTGTGGAAGAAGTCAATGGAAAGACTGGACAATTCTGCATAATATGCAGAATTAATTAACAGTATTTACCAATGCTTACTTTTTAGTTTTGATAAATGTATATGTTTATGTAAGCTATTAACATTTGAGGAAGCTGGATAAAGAGTGTATAGGATTTATCTGTACTAAATTTGGAATTATTCTATGTATCTAATATCATTTCAAAGCACAAACATTTAAAAAGATGAACCACAAAAACAACCAGAGATGAAATAAGCCAAAACTACCTAACGGAAAAACAGACAATGGAAGAGACATGGATGGAATTCAGATAATGCAATCACCCTTTTCAGACTTTAGAGTAGTATAATTAAGTATGATTAAAAAAAAAAAAAGAAAATTTAAAATGTCAACAATAGACTGGAAACTATCAAAGAAGTATGAAATGTTTGTTATAGAACTTGAAACTACAATAACGAATTAAAATCACTAAACACCTCGACACTGCTTTGTTGGTGAAACACTTCTCTGCTATTTTACTTGACTTTCCAGAACATTTGAAACCGTTGGCTCACTGGTTCTACTGTTCTTACTGCTTCCTATCAATTTCTCCTTGGGCATCCATTTTTTCACTCAGGCTTTAAAACCTGTGCCTACTAAAATTCTCCTATTATGTGACTTCAAATCTATATGCCCAAGATTTCCAAAGAAGTGTTTTATCTCATCCTACACAATTTCCTATCGGTTGCTTTTTAATGTGTATAGTATTATATTGATTACAAATTTGTCAAGCATTTACTTCTCAGAATTTTTTTTTTTTTTTACTTTTTTATCATTGGTTTTTCCAAAAAGAAAGCTGTTTGCAGACTTGTGTTCCTGTGAAAACTTAAAACTTTCAATGCTGTGATTTGCACAACGTAGACACTCAAAAGACATTAACAAATACAATTTTACACAGAGCCTAACTATAGTTTAGTGCCACATTATTACCTTTCAAGAACAAATGCAAATATACTTAGTATTTATGTCAATATCAGGTTTCCAAAACTAATCTTTAATAATCTCTTTCATTATAATGAAATCATTTAAATTGTTAATGTTCTAGAAATGACCTACTTAGAAAATCAAAATGTCACTTTTTAAAATTCTGTTATGCAAAGCAGAATTTTTAATTTGTAGTTCTAAATATTGAAGTAAAATAGATTATTTTTCTCATATTATTATATTTCACCACTTTAATTATTGAATGTGTCCAGATATTAAAATGACTCTGAAAATGAAATGCTTTTTTTCACAATAAATATTGAATACTTAATGACTATTTTTGCTCCAACAGGTACTTTGGGAATGAAACACAGTTGTTCAGTGCTTATACACTACTTACCCTCTGACTTGCTAGACACCATTACTAAATATGCACTTATGCAGCAGAAGAACTAATATTCCTGGTGAGGGCAATAAATAAGGCAATCTGTGTTCCTACCACAGAGCATTTACAAGCAGAATGAAAAAAACTAATCATGCTAACTAGGCTGTGCAATGATAAAATGAGATGAAATATGAGTTCGCTTTCCAAGTGGGAATGCAACCCAGAAATATAAATAATGGAAGCATAGGAACTTTTATAGTTTCTATTTAACTATTTGTCTAATTTAAATATCTATTCAAATTTTTGATTGAAATCTTTGGCAAGAAGGCATTGAGAGTGGGTGGAGGGAGGATGCAGACTTTGGGCTGAAATGAGAGGAAGTTGGGAACCCTGAACAGGGTTGCTGAGCACCAGGACTCATTCCTGACCCTGAGTGGTTCCTAGGGAAGAGGCGAGTGAAAGAGGCATGGAGTGACCTATTCTCATCATTGACCCCCAGGGTACTAGCTGTTGGAAACTTTGAGATGCCCCCAGGCACTCCCGAACTGGCAGGGAGAATTTTCCAGAGACTTGGCAAAGACAGAACTTCAGCCTGCACACAGCACAGAGGGAATAACTGCAGTGGAGCGTGGCCATGGGTGCCCATCCCACAAGGCTCATCATACTCATCCATGTGGCTGTATTTGGCCATTCTTGCATTGTTATAAAGATATACCTGAGACTGGGTAATTTATACAGTAAAAAGGTTTAATTGGCTCACCACAGTTCTTCAAGCTGCACAGGAAGCACGAGCATGACACCTGCATCCCCTCAGCTTCTGGTGAGGCCTCAGGGAGCTTTTTCTCATGGAAGGTGAAGCAGGAGCAGGCACATCACATGATGGGAGAAGGAGCAGAAGAGGGTGGAACAGGAGGTGTCCCACTTTACAGCAAGGATTTCTCATGTGAACTCAGTATCATGAGGACAGTACCAAATCATGAGGAATCCACCCTCGTGACCCAAACATTTCCCACCAGGCCTCGCCTCCAGCACTGGGGATTATAATTCGGTATGAGATTTGGGTGGGGACAGATATCCAAAGTACATCAGCAGCTTTAGCTTTTGTTGGTTTCTGGATCTGAACAGAGCAGGAATATCTTGCCCATGCCATGGGGCCAGTGTGATCTGAGCACTCCTGTCTGCCAGTCAGTTCCAGAGTCACTGACTGGACACACCTACTTGTAGCATATCCTTGGCTGCTCAGCCAAGCCACTTGCCAGCAGCCACGATTGTAACTCTTTTACAGGCAGACCATGCCTAATAGAGAGCTTCTGTGATGGGTCCCCCAGGCATGCACCACCTACAGTCTCCTCCTGCGGTGCTGACTCCACTCCCACCCACCACCAGTGCTCATGCATGTGTAGGACTGTTACTGCCCCAGTGGGCATAAACAAACAGGACCCACAGCTGGCACACACATATGTGAGATCCACCACCTCCCAGCCTCTGGGACACATTCACATATGAGATTCCAGTTACCCCACCACCATTCTGCCAAAAAGTGTTTGCTGGCAACCCACCCCCATCAGTGCTACTGCCAGTGGACAGGCAACACCTCGGCCCTTCCAGTGCAACAGATGCTTAACCTTGAGGGGCCAGCAAAAAGAACCACTGACCTGCTCCCAGCCCTGCAGGGTTAGAGCACACAGCACAGGAGTGATGAGCTGAGCCTTGGCCCCCTAAAATCATCCAGAAATGAAGACAATCAAGTAGACCCAAATTATTCCACAGTCAAAATCTCAAAGGCATCAAATAATATAAAAGGAAAAAGCCCTATACAAAGGAGAGCAACTTCAAATGTTAGGGGAACATCAGGCCACACAGATGAGAAAGAACCAGCGTAGAAACTCTGGCAACTCTAAAAGTCAGAGTGTCTTCTTACCTCTAAATTCCCACACTAGATCCCCAGCAATTGAAATGTCTGAAATGACAGACATAGAATTCAGCAACTGTATAGCAGCAAAGATCATTGAGATTCAAGAGTAAGATGAAACCTAATTCAAGGAATCTAAGAAATCCAGTAAAATGATACAAGAGCTAAAGACAAAATAGCCATTTTAAGAAACAACCAAATTTATTTTCTATAGTTGAAAAACTGACTACAAGGATTTCATAACACAACTAGAAGTATATACAGCAAGACAGACCAAGCTGAAGAAAGAATCTCAGAGCTCGAAGACCAGTTATTCAAATCAACTCAATTAGACAAAAATAAAGAAAAAAAGGCTTTAAAAATTGAACAAAAGAGGCCAGGTGTGGTGGCTCATGCCTGTAATCCCAGCACTTTGGGAGGCCAAGGTGGGCGGATCACAAGGTCAGGAGATCGAGAGCATCCTGGCTAACAAAGTGAAACCCCATTTCTACTAAAAATACAAAAAATTAGCCAGGTGTGGTGTCAGGCACCTGTAGTCCCAGGTATTCAGGAGGCTGAGGCAGAAGAATGGTGTGAAACCTGGAGGCGGAGGTTGCAGTGAGCTGAAATTTCGCCACTGCACTCCAGCCTGGGTGACACAGCAAGACTCCATCTAAAAAAAAAAAAAAAAAAAAAAAAAAATTGAACAAAACCTCCAAGAAATATAAGATTATGGAAAGAGACCAAACCTACAACTCATTAGCATCCCAGAAATGACGTGAGCAAGAATAAGCAACTTGGAAAACATATTTAAGGATATTATCCATGAAAATTTCTTGAACTCCTCTAGAGAGGCTGACATGCAAACCTTAGGAAATTCAGAGAAATCCAGTGAGATGTTACGTGAGACAACAATCTCAAAGGCACATAGTTATCATATTATCCAGGGTAAACATAAAAGAAAAAATACTAAAGGCAGCTAGAGAGTAGGAATAGGTCCCATACAAAGGAACATTATTAGGCTACCGTTGGATCTTTCAGCAGAAAACTTACAAACAAGAAGAGATTGGGTGCCTATATTCAGCATCCTTAAAGAAAAGAAATTCCAACCAAGATTTTATATCCAGCCATACTAACCTTCATAAGCAAAGGAGAAATAAAATTATTTTCAGAGAAGCAAACACCGAGGGAATTCATTACCACCAGATCTTCCCTATAAGAGCTACTTAAGGGGGTGCTAAACATGGAAATGAAAAACTGTTATCTGTTACCACAAAGACATACTTAAGTGCATAGTCCAATCACACTATAAAGCAACTGTACAATCAAGTCTACATAACAACTAGTTAACAATATGATGAGAGGATCAAATGCTCACATATCAATATTAATCTTGAACATAAATAGGCTAAATGCCTTATAAGGCACCGAGTGGCAAGTTGAATAAATAAGCAAGACCCAACTATATGCTGTCTTTAAAAGACCCATCCCATATGCAAGGACATTCATATGCTCAAAGTAAAAAGATGAGGAAATATCTACAAGAAAATGGCAAGCCAAAAAGAGCAGGGTTTGCCATTCTTATTTCAGACAAAAGAGATTTTAAACCAATGATGATCAAAGAGCAAAAAGAAGGGCATTATATAATAATAACAGATTCAATTCAACAAGAAGATTTACTGTTCTAAATAGATAAGCAGAGAATACTGGAGCACTCAGATACATACAAGTTCTTAGAGCCTTATGAAGATAGTTATATAACGACACAATAATAGTAAGAGACTATAACACTCCACTGACAGTGTTATATTATGAAGTCAGAAAACTAACAAAGATATTTGGACCTAAACACGACACTTGAACAAATGGACCTAACAGAAATCTACAGAAAACTCCACTCAACAACCACAGAATATAGATTCTTCTCATCTGTCAATGGAACATTCTCTAAGATAGACCATGTGCTTGGCCATAAACCAATTCTCAACAAATTAAAAAAAAAAAAACTTATTATCAACCACACTTTTAGACCATAGTAAAATAAAAATAGGAATTAACACCAAGAGGATCTCTCAAAAGCAGACCATTGTATGTAAATTAAACAGCTAGCTCCTGAATGACTTTTGGTTAAACAATACAATTAAGGCAAAAACCAAGAAATTCTTTGAAACTGTTGAAAACAAAGATACAACACAACACTCTGAGACACAGCTAAAACATTGCTAAGAGGAAACTTTATAGCACTAAATGACTACATTAAAAAGCTAGAAAGATCTCAAATTAACAACCTAAAATTACACCCAGAGGAACTTGGAAAACAAGAAAAAATGAACCCCAAAACTAGCAGATAAAAAGAAATAACTAAAATCAGAGCTGAACTGAATGAAACTGAAATGAAAAAATATGTACAAAAGATCTATGAAACCAAAAGCTGTGTTTTTGGAAGAGTAAATAAGATTGTTAGACTGCTAACTAGACTAATAAAAAAGAGAGATGATTCAAATGATCACAATCACAAATAACAAAGGTGACATTACCATCAACTCCACAAAAATACAAAAAATCTCTCCGATACTGTTATGAACAGCTTTATGCACACAAACTAGAAAACCTAGGAGAAATGAATAAATTCCTGGAAACATACAACCTCTCAAGGTTGAACTAGGAGGAAATCAATACCTGAACAGACCAATATCAAGTTCCAAAGATGAATCAGTAATAAAAATCTTACCAATCAGAAAAAGTGCTGTACTGGGCAGATTTATAGGCAAATTCTACCAAACGTATAAAGAGGAGCTGGTGTTAATCACACTGAAACCATTTCAAAATATTGAGAAGGAGGGACTCCTCCCTAGCTCATTCTATGAGGCCAGCATCATTCTGGTACTAAAACCTAGAGAGACACAGTGAAAAAGGAAAACTTCAGGCCCATATCCCTGATGAACAATGATGCAAAATTCTTCAACAAAAGATTAGCAAATAGAATCCAGCAGCACATCAAGAAGCTAATCCACCAACGATCAAATAGGTTTTATTCCTGGGATGTAACATTGGTCCAACATATGCAAATCAATAAATATGATTCATCACATAAACAGAACTAAATACAGAAATCACATAATCATCTCAATAGGTGGAGAAAAGGCTTTTGACAAAATTTAACATCACTTCATGTTAAAAAACCTTCAACAAACTAGACATCAAAGGAATATACACCAAAATAATAACAACCTTTTAACCTATAAAAGACAAATAAAACAAAGAAAGGCATGAGATAAAGGAAAAGGCAAGAGAGAAGATGATAATTTCTGTATACATTACAATATAGCTAAAATTGAAAAGCAAACGATACATGAACAACCTATTATTGTTACTATTTTGCATAAGGCAGTCAGAGTTGACCTCCAATGATGGTGATTTGATGTCAACTTGCTCAGTAAGCTTTCTTAAACACATGTAGCAAATACAGCCAGTTGAAAGTGGAAAAGTATTATTCACTAGAAATAATTATATTATGGCTACTAAATTTAGGGTTCACTGCCCTATACTTTCTATTTGTAAAAAGGAAAAATAATTAGTTTTTCTCAAACCTTTTAAAATCAGGACCCCATGATACACATAAACATTGCATGTTTTATTGAATATTAAGCAATTCTCATGATAAAAAGTAAATCATTACAATATGGTGTTTTAATGTGTTTCTGAAAACATTTTACTGTTCTATACTCCTAAAATTATCACAACAACCCAAACTAAAAAATGACCGACATAAAGGAATCTGCTTTTGAATTCTCTTTTTATAGAGGAAACTCAACAGATTAAACATCACTTTTTTTCCAGCCTCCCCAGGAGACTTTTGAGATTGTGTCACTAAAAAACTGTAGTTGCTCTTGGGATGTCAGACTATAAAATTAATCAATCAAATGAATCAAATGTGTAAGTACCTTGGCTGCAGATCTGACTTTTTAAAGGACTACACAAGCCGGAAAAACTAGGAAGTAGTGCATCTTGATAGCACCAGAGAAAAATCCTACCTAATAGTTCATTTCCAATATGTCTCATGGGAAATATATATATGAAGGTCCTTCTAGACAATCTCGATCAACCCAGGCTGCCAAATACTCCAAAATCCACTCTCCTTTTTCTTCCACACACAGGTACATACCGACTAACAGAACTATACTTTACTCTGACCCTGTGAATGAAGAACTAATATCCTATTCCCTCCAGCCCAGTCATTAGCCCTTTCCCCCCATCCACCAAAAGATCATGAGTACAAGTTTGCATGTGAAGGCTTTTCTTCAAAATTTGTCCTATTTTAATATTTGGTACAGTTTCTCAGACATATTTAGATTTACAGAAAGAACATAAAATTTGTGGCCGGGTGGTATGGCTCATGCCTGTAATCCTAGCAGTTTGGGAAGCCAAGGCAGGGGGATCACCTGAGGTCAGGCATTTAAGACCAGCCTGACCAACATGATGAAACCCTGTCTGTACTAAAAATACAAAAAACTAGCTGGGCATGGTGGCGGGCGCCTGTAATCTCAGCTACTTGGGAGGCTGAGCAGGAGAATTGCTTGAACCCAGTAGGTAGAGGTTGCGATGAGCCGAGATTGAGCCATGGCACTCCAGCCTGGGCAACAAGAGTGAAATCTCCATCTGAAAAAAAAAAAAAAAAAAAAAAATTATGTAAAGAATTTGTTCACGTTCTCTATCTTACTTCATCTAATGTAGTATCCTATCCCACATAGTAAAAATTATCAACATTTGTACAATATTATTTAAACCATATATCTTATATACTATGCTCTTAATCAACTTTACTCTCTCATAACTTATTTGTACTTTCCAACTGGAAAGATGCATTAGGGAACGACATAACCCACTTCAAAGTCTATTGGGTTGAAAATTTAGAAAATGAATTTGTATTTAACAATAAACATTCCTAGATTTAGTTTTAACTTAAGGGTAAAAATATTTTTTAGAGAGTATGATGTGCCTGTTATAAATTAAGACATTAGTTGTCTTTCAATTTTTATTGTATTAATATATTATATGCTGCCTTACAGTTTAATATGTGTTTTACAGAGTTTTATACTCAACAATTTTTCATGAATTTTTTTAATTCATTCAATTTTTAATGAATATGTTAAAATGTTATTTGCAATATTTCTAATTTAAAATCCACACATAAAATTATAACACACTTTGTTCCTGCCCTTTTATCTCTTCCTGAGAAAGACTTCAAAAGAATTAGAATTAATTCATTAAATAATGAACTGTCAGTTCTTTATGCATTATGTTTTATTGCTTTTGTTGATTAGTATTTGTTTTAGTACCTAAAAGAAATAAAGTTTCATTACTTACAGTTTTATGGATAGTGGTCTATATCCTATTACATATTATACATTTTCTTCCAGTAAATTATATTAATCAAAAAATTATATGAATATACTCTGTACGATCAGTAGCCTCTTGTAGTATGTTTGCTTACCATATGTTTTTAAATAACTCAATTAAATCAATAAAAAATTAACAAAATTTTGACATATACTAACTATAAAGGAAGGAATGATTCCTGGAGAAAGCAACAATTTTTTTTAAATAGTTCATTATATGCACACGTTCAAATTTCATAAGGCCTTTGGAGTCATAGATATTTTAATATATAACCCATGCTATTAATGATTTCTTCTTCAGGGTTCCCCCTTGGATATAATGTGTTGACAGACTTCCTAATGTCAAGATGATGTAAATATCTATTTTTCCTCAAATAATATTACTGCATTTTTATATCTATATGTTTAAATTGTCAAAAGAACAGCTTTATGCATTAAGTTTGGTAGAAATCCAGTTGTTTATTATTTTTAAATGCCTTGATTATTACTATTATTTTATTATTAATAATTTAGCTAGCATTTGTATTACATTATGCTCATGATTATTATAAGTGGATTAAAATATTAACTGATTTGATCTTCACAACAAACCTATGAGGTTGGTAGTACAATTACTCTCATTTTATTGATGTGGCAATTAAGATACAAAGAGATTAAATAATTCATTCAGGGTTATTCAATGAGTGAGAATTGGCTGTGAGATTTAAATCCAGAACCTATGCTTTTAACCACTGCTTATCCCCTCTTATTTAAATTGCTATGTTAATGCTATGTGAAATTTTATTTCATATATGCCATAACTCTGACCACGGCAGTTCATGTAATCCATTTGAATGTAGACTTCTGTTAATTTCGTATTATTTTAATTACTGAAACATCATTATTAATCTTCATATTGAATGAGATTTGTCACTATGTCCCTCTGCCTTTCATCATCAATTTAATATAAACTCATGGTCTATTTTATGTGCATATGTAACCTAGTTGCTGATTTCTGCATTAGTTCACACTTGCCGATGTATAAAGAAATAATGGAATTATTTCTTTTCTGGTTCACTATCCCTTCTGCCTTCAAACACAATCTGGTGGATTTCACTTCATTATGTCTTGGCAACATTCCTGGAAGGATCCACAGCTTTCTGGTCATTGGGAGACTTTCTCTTTTAAAACACATATTTGGGTATTACAAATTAAATGCCATTCAATTGAAAAATCTAATCTTCCATGTGAGTTGAAAGTTCTTCCCCAACATATTCCCACTTCCTCCCCTCGCCAACTCTGCCCTCATCTACAACACTGGTATTCTAAGTTGGGAATTGGCTGGTATCTGTTTTCTGGTTTACTTCCTACAAACCCTTTTGTGCTGTCCTTCCAAAGCCATTGGCAGCAAAGGGGGATTGGGAAAAAATGACATGTTTTAGGTGGCGTGTGCTGTTTAATTCCTCTTTTGGTGCCCTCTCTGTTGCAGATGCCCACAGGATGGTTCATTCCTGGGTACACTGATGGAATTCACATAAGCTGCCTACTCATTTTGCTCCATGCACACTCAAAAATAATATCCGTAAACCTCGCCTTTACCTAATATTAGTGATCCAATCTCCAAATGACCCTCCAGTTTTTCACCTTTAATACAATTTTAACTCTCATTCTCTGGGTGGAACTTTCTTTGAAGTTCATATTTTGTGGCAATACTTTAGCACCGAAGAAAATCCACATGTTCTTGTTCTCTATGTTCTTTAAGGGCTATATGACCTACTATAGAATCTATTTATTTTTCTATATTCTACATATGTTGATCTATATTCTACATATATATTTATTCTACATATATATTCTGAAACACACATATACACTGAAACAAATATTCTGAAATGTATGTTCAATATATACATAATATATATAAACAGATATACATATATATATTCATATATAGCTACTGAGGTTTTATATAATATTAGTGCTCCATAACAACACATCATATTCCTCCTGACTATGTGTACCTCAGCACTACATAATCAATACATCATATTTCTGCAATGAAAGATTGATGGTACTTTCAGAGCTGTTTAGATGTTGGATATGGGGCAACAAGATTATTAAAAAGAAATCCCTTTAGTGTAGAGTTGACTCTTTAACAACAGTGCATAGAATGGCATATGGTATATAGAACAGTGGAATCCACTTATGTGTGGACTCTCATCTGCTTCTGCCACACCTGAGACAGGAAAACCAACACTTCTTCTTCCTTCCCCTCCCCAGCCAATACAGTGTGAAGATGATGAGTATGAAGATCTTTATAATAGTCCACTTTCACTAAATGAACAGTAAATATCTTTTTCTTACAATGTTCTT
The DNA here is from genome assembly GCF_003255815.1 of Theropithecus gelada. Lineage (NCBI taxonomy): Eukaryota > Metazoa > Chordata > Mammalia > Primates > Cercopithecidae > Theropithecus > Theropithecus gelada. The sequence continues at coordinate 101,429,198 of NC_037671.1, read as the reverse complement.
AATAACATTTTCTTTTCTCTAGCATACTTTATTGCAAAGGTGCAGTATATAATACATATATACAAAATATGGACTAGTCAATTATATATTTATTTTATCAGTACGGCTTCTGGTCAACAGTAGTCTATTGAGTAGTCAAGTTTTGAGGGAGTGAAAAATTACACACAGATTTTGTTTCTGTGGAAGGTCGATGCTCCTAATCTTGGCATTTTTCAAGCGTCAACTGTATTTTTATATTATGAGGTAATATAGAGTCAGTTGGCCTTTTTGAAAGAAATCGATCCAAAGATATGTGCTTTACTGTTCTTTCCTCCAGGAAAATTTTTCTAAATTAGCTTTCATTAAAATGTCAGTCTTTACATCAGCAGCTGCTTGTCAACAACTTTTGAACCACAGGATTAAAAAAAGGCTATTTGATTAAAAACATGTCAACACAATTTTTAGAAACCACCACTCATGATGCCTTATGATATTAAAATCTTATTTGAAAACCATGACCCAACCCAAATGTGCATAATTGGAAAATATATTTCCTAGTTTTAACGTCAAGCCCTTGCCCATTAGCAAAATTCCTGTGTATTGGTTTTTAATTAAGATTATGACCACAACTAATTCACCAACTTTTATTTTCATGATAATCTGTGAAGTTGAATGTGAAATATTAATAACTTAACAAATCAACTTCTTCCCTCACCCAGATACTTTAAAGTTCGTACATCCAAATGTTTTTTGACCTTTAAAGAGGTGAATATATTCCAACCATTTGCAATCTATCCATCTGACAAAGGGCTAACATCCAGAATCTACAAGGAACGTAAACAAATTTACAAGAAAGAAAGAAACATGAAATGGGCAAAGGATATCATCTCATGCCAGTTAGAATGGTGATCATTAAAAAGTCAGGAAACAACAGATGCTGGAGACTATGTGGAGAAATAGGAATGCTTTTACACTGTTGGTGAGAGTATAAATTAGTTCAACCATTGTGGAAGACAGTGTGGTGATCCTTCAAGAATCTAGAACCAGAAATATCATTTGACCCAGCAATCCCATTACTTGGTATATTCCCAAAGGATTATAAATCATTCTATTATAAAGACACATGCACACGTGTGTTTATCGCAGCACTGTTCACAGTAGCAAAAACTTGTAACAACCTAAATGCCCATCAATGATAGACTGGATAAAGAAAATGTGGCACATATAAACCATGGAATACTATGCAGCCATAAAAAAGGATGAGTTTATGTTCTTTGCAGGGACATGGATGTAGTTGGAAACCATCATTCTCAGCAAACTAACACAGGAACAGAAAACCAAACAGCACATGTTCTCACTCATAAGTGGGAATTGAACAATGAGAACATATGAGCATAGAGAGGGGAACATCACATACCAGGGCATGTCAGGGAGTGGGGGGGCTAATGGAGGGATAGCACTAGGATAAATACCTAATGTAGATGATGGTTCGACGGGTACAGCAAACCACTGTGTCACATATGTACCTATGTAACAAATCTGCAAGTTCTTCACGTGTATCCTAGAACTTAAAGTATAATTTTAAAAAAGAATATTTATTTTATCCATCTTTTGTAATTTTCCTCATAGAGGCCTTTTATCTCCTTGATTATATTTATCCCTAAGTATTTTTTGTAGCTATTGTAAATATGACTGGCTTCTTGATTTCTTTTTCAGCTAGCTTATTGTCTGTGTATAGAAATACTACTGTTCTTAGTATGTTGACTTTGTGTGCTGCAACTTTACTAAATTTGTTTAACGCTTCTAATGTTTTCTGGTAGAATATTTAGTTTTTTCTCTATATAAAAACATGTTGTCTGCAAACAGGACAATTTGACTCCTTTTTTTACTGATTTAGATGCACTTTTTTTTTTTTTTTCTTGTCCAATTGCTCTGGCTAGGACTTCTAATACTACATTGAACAAAAGTTATGAAGGTGGGCATCTTTGTCTTGTTACAGTTAGAGGAAAAGTGCAACTTTTTGGACATTGACTATGATGTTAGCTGTGGATTTTTCAATATAGCCTTTATCTTGTTATGGTAAATTTCTTTTATCCTAGTTTATTTAGAGATTTTATCATGAGGGGATGTTAAATTTAATCAAATGCAATTTCTGTATTCTATTGACCTACATATATGATCCCAAAACTTAAAACTACTTGAAGAAAACATAGAAAAAATTCTCCAGGATATTGGTTTGCGAAAAGATTGTAAGAATAAGACCTCAAAAGCAAAGGCAACAAAAGCAAAAATAAGTCAATGAGATTATATTAAAATAAAAATTATCTGTACAGCAAAGAAAACAGAATGAAAGGCAACCTACAGAATGGGAGAAAATATTTTCAAACTATTCATCTAACAGGCAATTAATATCCAGAATATACAATGAATTCAAACATCTCACAGTAAAATAACAAAAAATCTGATTAATACATGGGGAAATGATCTAAACAGATGTTTCTCCTAAAGAAGACCTAACAATGGCTAACAAATATATGAAATAATGCTCAGCATCACTAGTCATCAGCAAAATGAAAATCAAAACTGAAATGAGGTATCATCCCACCCCAGTTAACATGGCTATAATAAAAAAGATAAGATCGGCCGGGCGCGGTGGCTCAAGCCTGTAATCCCAGCACTTTGGGAGGCCAAGACGGGCGGATCAAGAGGTCAGCAGATCGAGACCATCCTGGCTAACACGGTGAAACCCCGTCTCTACTAAAAAATACAAAAAAAAACTAGCCGGGCGAGGTGGCAGGCGCCTGTAGTCCCAGCTACTCCGGAGGCTGAGGCAGGAGAATGGCGTAAACCGGGGAGGCCGAGCTTGCAGTGAGCTGAGATCCGGCCACTGCACTCCAGCTTGGGCAACAGAGCCAGACTCCTTCTCAAAAAAAAAAAAAACAAAAAAACAAAAAAAGGGTGAGATCAATTCTGGCAAGGATGATGAGATAAGGAAGCTCTTATATACTTTCAGTGGAAATGTAAATAAGTACAGCCACTATTGGGAGCAGTGTGGAAGTTCCTGAAAACACTGCAAATAGAGCTACCATAAAATCCAGCAATCCTACTACTGAACACTTATTCAAAGGAAAAAAAAAATAGTACATTTCAGAGGCATCTTTACTGCCAAGTTTTATTGCAGCACTGTTTACAACAGCCAAGCTATGGAATCAAGTTAGGTGTCCAAAAGATGAATAGATAAAGAAAAAGTTTTCTATATATATATACACACACACACATTGGAATACTATTCAGTCATATAAAAAATGAAATTCTGCAATTTATGGCATTATAGATGGTACTGGAAGTCATCATGTTAAGTGAAATAAACCAAGAACAGAAAGTTGAACACATGCTCTCACTTACATGAAAGCTAAAAAGTATTGATCATGCAGAAGTAAAAAGTAGAGCCGGGTGCTGTGGCTCATGCCTGTAATCCCAGCACTTAGGGCAGCCGAGGTGGGCATATGACCTGAGGTCAGGAGTTCAAGAACAGCCTGGCCAATATGGTGAAACCCCGTATTTACTAAAAATACAAAATTATATGGGCTTGCTAGCGGGTGCCTGTAATTCCAGCTGCTCAGGAAGCTGAGGCAGGAGAATCACTTGAACCCGGGAGGCAGAGGTTGCAGTGAGCCAAGATTGCTCCAGTGCACTCCAGTCTGGCAGCAGAGTGAGACTCTTAAGAAAATAAAAATAAAATAAAATAAAAATAAAAAATAAAAATAAAAAAATAAAAAAGAAGTAAAAAGTAGAACAGAGGAGACTAGAGGGTAGGGAGGATATGTGGAATGGAGGGATAGTGAGAGATTTGTTGAAAAATACAAAATTACTGCTAGATAAGAGAAATAAGTTCTAGTGGCACATATATATACATATTCTGCATACATATATACATATTATATATAGAAAATTTACATAACAAGTTACATGGCACTATAGGATGATCATAGTAATACATAGTTTCAAATAGCTAGAAGAAAGATATTGAATATTCTCAACACAAATAAATGATAAATTCTCCAGATGATGGAATACTAAATACCTTAATCTGATACACTATATGTACTGAAACATCACCATATACCTCATTAATATGTAAAATTATTATACGTCAATTAAAAAAATAAAAAAATTGAAGAAAATGTTACCTCAATGTGGCCTATGGTATATCAATCCAGCTAAACTGTCTGTTTAAATATACTCTACCATAGTCCTCAAATACGTCCCTTTGTTTCATGCTTAGTTTAACTTTGAGCCAACCCTTTATCTTGCCTTTTATTGAGGCATTGAGCTTTTTATTTTAGTGACCTGTAGATTTTCTAAAGGGAGACACAGAAACATAATACACTATAGGAAAAGAGCCATACATTTGCAGTAATAATATGTTTGTTTCTTTACCATGCAGCTTATTAGCCAGGGTAACTTATACAATATACTTTTCTAAAAAATCAATTTTCTTGATAATATATGACACACAATTTGCAGATAAAGAAATTACAATGTCTTCTGCAAAATCAGATCTTTAATAAATGAGATATTAAATATAAAAGCATTTTTAATTGTAAAATCTAAAACTATGTAAGAATCCTTTAATAAAATCGGTCTCCTGATGTATTTTTTCAAAACATTTTTTAAATGTAATTGTATTGTGATGAGGACACTTAACTAGATATCTGTGATTTTAGCAAACTTTTACGTGTGTGATACAGTATTCTAGACTATAGGTACAATTTTGTAAAGAAGATCTCTAGAGCTTGTTTATATTTCTTATTTGAAACTCTATAGCCATTGATTAGTAAATCCCCATTTCTTTTTTAATTTTAATTTTTTGAAGTATATATTTTTGTGAGGTACATTAAATATTTGTAATTGGTATTTGAGTGTAGGCATGCAATGCACAATAATCACATCATGGGAAATTTAGTGTCCATCCCCTCCCTAATTTATTCTTTCTGTTACAAACAATCCAATTATTTTCTTTTTACATTTGAATTTTACAATTAAATTTTGTTGACTGTGGTTCCCCCATTATGCTATTAAATACTAGGTCTCATTAATTCTTTCTATTTTATGTATGCATTAATCATCCTCACCTTTCTCCCATCCACTCCCACTAGCGTTTCCAGCCTCTGTTAACCATCCTTCCATTTTCTGTCTCCGTGAGTTCAATCATTTTGATTTTAAACTCCACAAATAAGTGAGAACATGAAACATGTGTCTTTCTTTACCTGGCTTATGTTACTGAACATAATCACCCCTCAGTTTCATTCCTGTGTTGCAAATGAGAGGATCTCATTCTTTTTTAAGGCTGAATATTACTCCATTGTGTATAAGTACAATGTTTTCTTCATTCATCTGTTGATGGAAACGTAAGATTGCTTGCAAATATTGGCTATTGTGAACAGTACTAATTTCCTGATTTCCTTTGTTTTGGGTATATACCCAGCAGTGGGATTGCTGGATTGTATACTGGGTCTAATTTTAGTTGTTTTAGAAGCCTCCAAACTTGTATCCCTAGTGGTTGGAGAAATTTACATTCCCACCAACAGTGAACACGGGTTCCCTTTTCTCCACATCCACAAACCTTTCCAGCATTTGTTATTGCCTGTCTGTAGATATAAGCCATTTAAAAGACTTTGATGCATTCTTCAACATGTTAATAGCACTTTTCAAATCTATAAATTTGCTTAATTCATTTTAATTATTTCAGTCTCTTTGTTAAATTTATCTGATAGAATTCTGAATTCCTTCTCTGTGTTATCTTGAATTTCTCTGAGTTTCCTCAAAACAGCTATTTGAATTTTCTGTTTGAAAGTTTGTGTATCTGTGCTTCTCCAGGATTGTTTCCTGGTGCCTTATTTAGTTTATTTAGTGAGGTCACATTTTCCTGGACAGTGCTGATGCTTGTAAATGTTCAATGGTGTCTGGGCATTGAAGAGTTAGGTACTTATTGTAGTCTTCACTGTCTGAGGTTTTTTTTGCCTGTCTTTCTTGGGAAGGTATTCCAGGTATTCAAAGGGACTTGAGTCCCAAGCCCAATAATGTTGTAGTGTTTGCAGACTCATAGAGGTGCCACCTTGGTGGTCTTGGATAAGTTTCAGAAGAATTATCCAGATTACGAGGCATAGATGTTTGTTCTCTTCTCTTACTTTCTCCCAAACATGTGGAGACTCTGTGTGTGTGTGTGTGCGTGCACACGCGCGTGCACGCGCTGAGCCACCTAGAATTGGGAGTATGATGATGCAGACACCCCTGTGGCCACCACTACTTGGACTGCGCTGAGTCAAACAGAAAGCCAGCAAAATCTTTAGCCTCACTCTTGGCCTTCCTCTTTAGAGTGGTGTGCTTCGCAAGGTCCTGGGTGTGTCCAGAGATGCTCTCTGGGATCTAGGGATTGGAATCAGCACTCTTAACAATATACCTGTGTTCTATTCTACTGCAGCTATGCTGGCCCAGAAGCCACGATACAAAGTCCTTCCCACTCTTCCCTCTCCTTAACACAGATGGAGGAACCTCTCACTATGGCCACCACCACCACTGGTCCATGGGGGTTTCTGTCCAGCAACTGACAATGTTCTCTTAAAGCCCATGGGCTCTTCCATCAGCTCGCGAGGTATGTTGCTAGGCCTGTGACTCACCCTTCAGGTGAGTGGGTTCCCTTTTGGCCCAGGACAGGTCCAGAAATGCTTTCAAAATACCTAGACCTGAATTTGGGGAGCCTGAGAGCTTACTTGCTACTCTACCCCACTTTGGCCCTTGTAACTAGTAGGTCAGGACACAGTCTTCTTTACTTTTTCCTCTGTTTTTTTTTTTTTTTTTTTCTCAAACAGAAGGAGTTTTTCTCCATAGTCACTACAGCTAGAAATATGCTGGGTCTTCCCTGAATCCAGCAAGTTTCAGAGCCCAAAGCCCACAGCCTTGAGTATCACTGCTGTTTATTCAGGGCCCATGGACTATTTAGTCAAAAGTGATGAATCCAGCCAAATATAGGTTCTTCCATTAAAGGCAATGGACTTCCTTTTGGCCCAAGGTGTATCTAGAAATGTTGTCTGGGAGCTAGGGCCTGAAATGAGAGCCTCACAACTCTGCCCAGTGACCTAGCCTACTGTGGCTTAGCTGGTATCCAAGATGCGAGACAAAGTCCTCTTTACTATTCTCTCTCCTCTCCTTAAGCAGAAGGAAGGAGTTACTTTACATTGCTACACACAATGTAGACACAAAGATAAACAAGCCAGGGTCTTTCTTTTAACCTGGTATTACGTAGTACAACCCAGCAGAGCTATAGAGAGATAAAATATGGTATGCTCATGCCAAAGAAATGTTCAAGGAATACAGAACTGAAAAGCATGCCAACACAGATGAAACTGGAGGTCATTATTTTAAGTGAAACAACTCATAAATAGAAAGTCAAATACTGCATGTTTTCACTTATAAGTGGGAGCTAAGTAATGGGTACACATGAATATGAAATGTGGAATGATGGACATTGGATACTTGGAGGAGTCGGAGGGAGCAGAGGGATGAGAAATGAGAGCTTGCTTATTGAATACAACATACACTGTTTAGGTGATAGTTGCTTTGAAAGCCCAGGCTATGCAATATATCGGTGTAACAGAACTGCACTTATACCCATTAAATGTATACAAATAAAAAAAAAGAAGAAGACCAACTACTGCAACATGGAGATATGAGTTAGAACAAGCTTTCTGGAATAAGTGACTGAAGGATTATATCTTATAAGATGCATGTAAATTACCCAGGTGTCATAGTGAAATAATTTTTGACAATGAAACACAATGAAAAGTGGTTTATCTTTCTGATATGCATGAAATAAATAGGACAAAAAGAAGTTTTCTATTATAATCTGCTCACAAAAATGACCCCAGTCTATGCCTTGTTATTTTTCCCATTGTATTATCTTATTGCATTCTGAATAAAAGTGTTTTGTTTGGTTTGTTTTGAGTTACAGTTATATTCGTATTTCCGGACTGATTCCCACTTCATAAAATGTTTGATTCCTTGACTCAAAGTGTGAAAAGTCACATCTTAAAAACTTTCAGATAAATGTCTTTGTGTTGTTTTACCATTATAAAAACAATCTAAGTATAAACAGACAGGCTCACTTACACCTCCTACCATAAGAATGATATGTTACAGGGAGGATGAACACTGATCCAGGTCCTTGTTGTTCTGTGCTTGACCACTTGAAAAATTAGTCTAAGGGTGAGACTGGCCTGGACTTTTGTAGAGAAAAATCCTGTCCTATGACAAGAATATTCTGCCACTTCTGTCTGTTATTCTCTATGTTCTTAGGAACTCGGGGAATTTTTGTATAAGGGAAAGGAAAGCCTAAATATTTGCTAACTAAAAATAATTGCTTATGAGATATTTAACAAAGTTGAACTAGTTGCATCTGAGTCAATTTGAGTTTAAATCCATTGTTCTTACAACTTTTATTAGACATAACTTCAAAAATGACTGAATAAGAAAACATATTCCAGGCTGGGCTGGGTGGCTCATGCCTGTAATCCCAACTCTTTGGACTTTGGAGGCCAAAGTGGAAGGATTGCTTGAGCTCAGGAGTTCAGACAAGACTGGGCAACATAGCAAGACCTGTCTTTAATAAAAATAAATTAGCTTGGTGTGGTGTTGTGTGTCTGTAGTTCCAGCTGCTCAGGAGGCTGAGGTGACAAGATCTCTTGAGCCAGAGAGATCAAGGCTGCAGTGGGCTATAAATCAGGCCACTGCACTCTGGTAGGGGTGAGACAGCCACATCTTGCCCCTAACTCCCATCAAAAAGAAAGAAAAGCAAAGCATTCCAGGCAGAGGAACGAGCATGTACAGCCCGCTGCATTTACGCCTGAATTTGAATGTGGAGAAATCTAAATAGTTATTTTTTTCTAGAACATACAATTATAGAAAACTAAAGTTTGAGTAAAATAGAAAAAATAATTCATACAGAGGCTTATGTATCATGCATTGATACATTGATGTATTTATTTTTTGTTTCGTATATATGTGTGGCATAAATAGAACAGTATAATACACATAATACAAGAGTACACAGTGATTAAGAATTCTAAGTTTGAATAAGATATATAGTTTGAATAAGATAACTTTTTCAAAACTAAATGAATCTTTGGTTTTTAAATTAATAACAAATTGTGCATACTATATGACCCCAACTAAATTTTCAATCAATATCAAATATTTATTCAAAATGGTAATATATGTCAGGTGCTGTTTTATATATTGAGAATACAGTGTCAAAGAGTACAATTTCTGTCCTCATCAATTTTATAATCTATCACAAAAAGATGAAAAATAAATGGTAAAAGAAGAAGAAACATATCAGAAAGTGAAAAGTGTCCTGTAGAGTATGGCAATAAAGTCAAGTGATGGCAATGTAGCTGTTTAGACAGAGAGACAGGAAAGGGCTGTCTTAGATAGCAAATGTATTAGTTATCTATTGCTGTGTAACAAGAAAGCTAATATTCAATGGCTTAAAATAATAAACATTTATCTTCTTAGTTTCTAATGCTTAGAGATTGGGCATTGCTTAGTTAGTTGCTTCTGGCTCAAGGTCTCTTAAGAAGTTGCAGTCAAACTTTTAGATGACACTCTAGCCTCATCTGAGAGCTTAACAGTGAAGGATCTGCTTCCAGGATCACTCCCTTGATTGTTGGCAAGCCTCAGTCTTCCACTATGTGGACCTCTCTACAGGAAGCATTAGTCTCCTATCATGTGGGCCTTTCCACAGGACTGCCTGATAATATGGCAGGTGGCTTCACTCAGAATTAGAGATCCAAGAGACGGTATAACCAGATTGGATTCCATAGTCTTTATAACATAACTTCATAAACGACGTCAGTTCTTTCATATACTATTGGTTCTAAACCAGGCAGTACATTCATAGAAGGAGATAGAATTAAACGGTGGCATAAATACCAGGACGTGGATATCACTGATAGCCATCTGACATCCTGCCTACCACAGTAGCACATAAGTGGAAATCTTAATGCTAAGGAGAAAACTAGTCATGACATAGCCAGGTACAAGAACACATCAAGCCAGAAAATACCATGATATATTTTGTAATATAGTTTTAACCAATCTGTTTATAGACAGAGGTAACACAAAAATATTTGCCTGAGGGCCTGAAAATCCTAGGTTATGTAGTGTAACTATTTCCAGAAAATAAAAAGATTTAATGAGGCATATGAGATAGCAAAATATAATTCAGCTTAAGGTAACATTTTTAAAGGTGATGACTTGAAATATAATATATCAGTGTAATTTCCTTGCAGCCCTCATATTTTCATGAATTAACTTGCTCTATCATTGAATAACAGAGTCAACACTTGGATTAAATGTCTTCTTGGAGGATTCTCCTCAACATCATATTCTTGTACTATTTCTTCTCACTTTGTTGCTGATCATTGCCTAGAGAATAACGAACTTTGCCTTTCAGAAGGATTTTACTCCTCTTCAGAAGTGTCTGAAAAAGTGAGAGGCAAAACAGGGATGCAGTTAACTCTTTTCTTTTATGGTTCTTTTCCTTGATTTCCACACAAACATATGCTTGGTTACATGATTTGTCTTTAATGAATGTTTTGTATAATGAAACAGTGTGCTTAGAACATTGAATTACATATATTACATATGATTTTTCCTGAGTCTGCTGATTTCTATATCGCCCAATTCCACCAATGCCCCGTCCTTCTAGTTGCACAAGTTCGACATTTATAGCTTCCCTATGAGAAAATATAACGCCAAAATAGAGAAACTGAAGTTGATTCAACATACATACAACCTTTCCATACATATGAGTTACGGAGTTTAATAGGATCACGAGGCTTCGGTTGGACCATTGGCAATGAATATTACCTCATGTGTTCTGTTATGAAAAGAAATAGGAGTCCATTTTAATGCCTCAAAAGACACAGCCAGACTTCACTATGATCATTTTAGATTTATTGCTATTTCTTCTTCATGGCAGTATACTATTATACTGTTTGTATCATCTATCTGAGAGTGTTTCTCACATCAACCTAAAGTAAACACTTTTCCTTATTATGTAGAGCATAAATTGAAAATAAAATTTACCAACTTTAAAAAAAATCCAAGCCTCCACATTGACTCATCAGAGAAAAAGTAAAATCTCTCAAACATACCTGTTAGACTAATAAATAACCTGCAGAAAATAAACACCTTAATATTTTGGAACTCCGGCAAAAATTCAAATATTTCTACAACATATATGGAATTTGAGATTACTACTTATTTTGATGTAGAAAAGCAGTAGATGCCATTAATCAACATGCTATTGTATTTTATTGGATGTCATATTCTATATGTTGAAGTTAAAGGCAGCTACAAACATGTATTAGAAAAACACATTCTCTCAATTTTGTTTTTACTATTATGAAATAATCATATTTCTTTCCATACAGTCATACTACTTTGACTAGTCTCTTTAAATATTCTCAATCTTCTGCCTTCCCATCAAAATAATTTTATTTTTCTCACTCATGGTTCTATACACATGCGATAGTCACATTTTCCTGACATTCCATGTTCTCTTCCACAGAAGTGTAACTAACCAATAAACAAAAACATGATATATTATCGAGTCCTTATTTCCTCTCCTTAGTGTAGGCAATGACACTTGACTTATCTTTGTATACTCTTTTGCTAAGCTTCCCTGTTAAAGTTAACATCATGACAAAGCAGTCTCGCATAACTAGAAGTAAACGTGATTTACAAACTTACATGTAAATAAAAAGAAATCCTTAGTTTTGAGTGAAAATAATATTGAAATACTGAAAAATTTTCCAGGAATACTAACATGAGTGAATGAGCAATTGTACATACAGGGAAGAAATATGTTTTCTACATGAAAAATAATTTTAAGTGTAATCAATAAAATAGACAACGTATCAGTGAAAACAAAGATTTCAATTTTTTTTTTTCCTATATACGCTCTGAAAAAAATAAGTTAGTCACTGGATGTTGCATATCAATAAAAAGAACATGTGGAACAATTCTGATATAAAGCATTGGTCCATTAATCATAATAAATTTGTAATACTTCTAAACATGTCATAGAAAATTAAATTATATAATGTAAAACAAATAAGACATATATATCTATATGGGTAACCCTATTTGATATAATTATCTTTCGAGTATATAATCTGTTGAATTTTGAATTAACCTGACAGTAAATAATTTTTTTAAAGTTACTCAAAATTTTTCAGAAGTTATATGTAGTGAAAACATTAGGATGAGAGAGACAGAGAGATAGAAATATTACATTCAAATAATGGAGGGTATTTTCTCTAATTTTTTGAAGCATAAGGTAGCATAGCAAAACTTACTGACTACCTGCCCTTTATTCTCAGAACCAAAGTAGCATGAAAACTAGAAAAACAGAAAACAAAATTTAACTCACCCGCTCATTTTGCCTCTAACACCCCCTGCTTCCAGTACTCTCTATTGACCAATTTAGTGGCACCCAATTACACACTGAAATATCACTATCTCCTGAAACAGTATTTATCAAATACTCTCTCTCAAACTTTTTACTCTATATTACTTTGAGATACCAACTATTAGTACCCAACCCTCTAACAGCATAGTGAAATTTGAAGTTATAATTATCCAATGCAATGTGAAACTCTTTAAAAGGAAATAGAGGGAAATACTGTGGTAAAATCATTTCGATGGATATGGAGCTGAAAGGAGAACTTTAGATTGCATGTAATATTATAATTTCCTAGAAAAAAGTAACACTTGCCAAAGAAACAGGCACCACCTCAGCTCAACAGACAACCCAATTGATGATATTGTCGATTAGGACCTGGAATTTTGATCAGGAGCCATGTACATCAATGTCCTCTCCAAGTATACATCTGAGATACAAAATTTGCCATTGCCCAAACCGAAACTATGGGTGACACAAAACATTCAACCCATACTGTTTCTTGGCAAAGCCTGGTTTTAATTTATTCCGTTTCTTAGTAAATGTCTAGCTTAAGTATATTTAAAATGAATACTTAAAAAAAACATAATTAGGAGACCATATAAAAGGCAACTTGAAAAATATCAGAAGAATACTGTTCTAAATATTCAGTACAAAAATGTATATTTTACTTGTGTTATTTAATAAATATTTACTGGCAATTATCAAAATAACATATATACTTAATTTTAAAAAATAAAGTAAATGGTAAAGGAGACCATCTGCCAACCCAAGGTGAAGATCTAGGCTGGGATATTTTTATGCTTAAATAAAAAATGTTTACTAATAGAAATCAATTATTCATATTTAATTAATAACAAAAATATTTTAATAATAAAGCTTGTTTATTAAATAACTGTGTTTTTTAAAAGGATCATTGTATATTACCTGTGAGAAACTAATGTGGTAGAAATTTCTTTAAAACAAAGCAAAATAGCATGGCAATACCATTTTACTGAGAGGTGTACTTATTTCAACATGACTTATAGAAAAATTAGAAATAATAACACTATTAATCTAAAATATGTATAATGCTATATAAAAATAATGATGTTATAAATGATAGTATTTCTTAACTGCTTTATACATAGCAGGAAATGAAATAAATATTTTTTTTTTTTTTTTTTTTTTTTTTGAGACGGAGTCTCGCTCTGTAGCCCAGGCTGGAGTGCAGTGGCCGGATCTCAGCTCACTGCAAGCTCCGCCTCCCGGGTTCATGCCATTCTCCGGCCTCAGCCTCCCGAGTAGCTGGGACTACAGGCGCCCGCCACCTCGCCCGGCTAATTTTTGTATTTCTTAGTAGAGACGGGGTTTCACTGTGTTCGCCAGGATGGTCTCGATCTCCTGACCTCGTGATCCGCCCATCTCGGCCTCCCAAAGTGCTGGGATTACAGGCTTGAGCCACCGCGCCCGGCCGAAATAAATATTTTTTAAGTAAATCTTGGGAATCAGAAGATTTTAGTTTCAGATTTGAGTTTTGTCACTTATTAGCTACATGACTTTAGGCAATAACTTAATCTCTGCATAATTCAGGAAGTTCACCTTTAAAGTGTAATAATAATAACAAATAACAAGAAGTGTGTTGTATAGATTAAATAAAGCAATACACATGGAAACATCTGCCAAAAAGCTTATTTTCCTTTCATTAGCATTTCTTGTCTAAGAAATAGGCTGAAGCTTGGTTAATATTTTCAACTCAATGGTTTCAATATTTACATTTGTTGTAAGATTTGCTGCCACTTTAAACGTTGAAACAAACACTTAAAACAAATTTCAGAAGAAGCCAATTGGTAAGTGTTGCTCAAAGAGAAATTATATAAGCAAGGATATTTGTTCACAGCTACACTACCCATTTAGATTCAACACCAAATGCCTGCCTAAAGAGAATAAAATAAGTAGAAAGTCAAATCATTAAAAAATGTCTCTTATGAATAGGAACATTCAAGACGCGGTAAGACACTTCAAAAAATAAAGGGATACTGACTGCAATTGTGAGTCTTTTCTTCTTTTTTTCTCGAATCTCAAAAGATTAGGAACTAGAAAGGTGAAAATTTACAATATGGGAAATATAATTGAGACCATAGTCCTAGGAAAAAAAAAATAGAAAAAAGATAAAATGATTTAGACCAAACATAAATCTCTCTTGAATAAGCAAGGCAATCAAGAATGAAGAGTTGATCTGAACTTTAACATAGTTAAAGGATGAACACTCTCCTAACTCATATAACCTTATTGCATTTACCTTGTTACCACACTCAAACAAGCACAATCCAAGAGAGGAAATGCAATCACTGTAGTGATTAATATGTATTTTAGTTGTTGGTATAAAAGCTATCCCAAAACGAGTGGCATAAAATAACCATTTTGTTGTATGGAGCAGGGATTCTGATAGGGTACATCTAGGAACATTTTTGTGGTATCTGGAACTCAGCTAAAAGACTTGACTAACTGTAGGTGAGTTGTGCCACAGGGAATAAGAATTATCTAGGTTGAGATAACCTGTGGACCAGGATCAGCTAGGAATGGCATTCTACTTCTTTTATGAATTCAAAGACTTCTCTATTTTATAAGGTATAATTAACATATAATAAACTATAAATATGTAAAATATACAGTTTGATACATAAACCATTCAACTTATCACCACAAATAAGATAATTAACATAGCCATTATCGCCAAAATTTTCTCATGCCTCATTTTAATTTCTTCCTCCTGCTTCTACCTACGTTTTTATCCCTAGGTAACCACTCATGTGGTTTCTGTCAGCGTAGATCATTTTGTATTTTCTGTAAGTTTATGTAAACAGAACCCTACTGTATGTACACACTTTTGTTCTGCTACTTTTATTTCCTGTATTTTGAGATGTATTCATTTGGTTATTAAGTATTAATAATCTATTACTTTTTAATGTGAAACAGTATTCCATTGTGGTAGATCACTTTGCCCATTGATAACATTGGCTTGTTTCCAGTTTTTCTATTGTAAATGAAACGACTACTAACATCTGTGCATACATTTTTGTGTGGATACATGCCTTTCTTTCTCTTAGGTAAATAGAAATAGGAAGAGAATATCAAGTATTATACTAAATGTGCAGGTAGTATTTTAAGAAACTGTCCAATTTTTTTTTTTTTTTTTTTTTGGAAATTGTGCACCATTTTATCTTGCCAGTAGCAGTGTTTGAGAATTTCAATTGTTTCACATCATTGCTAACACTTGTTTTGCTGAGGCTTTTTAATTTTAGCTGCTCTAGTAGGTATATAATGGTATTGCATTGTGTTTTAGTGTTCATTTCTTATACTACTGTGTTGAGTATTATTCTTGAGTTTACTAGCCATTATTATATGTTCTGTGTTGAAGTCTGCTGAAATCTTTTGCTTGGTGTTTTTAAATTGTTTTATCTTAATAGTGAATTCAAAGAATTCACATGCTATATGAAAGTTCTTGTCAGATATGTTTTAGAAATAATTAAAGCCCAGTCTGTAGCTTTCTGGTCTACTGGTATGACAATACCTCTGCTATGAACTATGTTTACAGGCATTTGAAAAAATATGTATTCAGGTGTTATTGGATAGAGTGTCCCATAAATATCAATTAGGTAAAGTTGACTGATAGTATTGTTCACATCTTCAATATCCTTATACATTTATTGTCTACTTTTTCCAGTAGTGAAATCTGACTATTAATTATAGACTTTTTTCATGTATTTTAAAGTTCTGTATTAGGTACATGAGCATTAGAATGTTATGTGTTGTTGATTAATTGGCCCCATTGTCATTAATAAATAACTTTAGTTTTCTCTATTATTATTCCTCCTAGAAATTTCTGAGTCTGAGATGAATTTTACCACTATAGATGTCTAATTGATTAGTGTAGTCATGGTGTATCATTCCCCTTCTTTTTGCTTTTAACCTATTTATTTAGATTTAAAGTTGGTTTCTTACTGACAGCCTATATTGAGCCTTTCTCTTTCATTCAGTCTGACAGTCTCTACTTTATAACTAGGGTATTTAGACAATTTATTTGTAATATGATTATTGATGTGGCCAGATTTAAATTTACCAACTGGGTAGTAGTTCTTAACTTTTTCCATCTGTATTTGTTTCCTTTCCTTCACCACCCTACTCCTTTGTTTTTGCTTTCTTCTGGATTAATTAAGTAATCTTATGATTGCATTTTATCTCCGTTTTGGCTTATTGCCTATGTTAGGAGTCCCCAAGACCACCATCAGGTTAAATGATTCTCTCAAAAAACTCACAGAACTCAGAAAAGCTATTATACTCATGCTTGCTGGTTATTACAGTTAAAACATACATATGAAAATAAGCAAAGGGAAAATGTGCATATAGCAGAATTCCAGAGAAACCAGGTGTGATCATCCAGTTTTGTGCTCCAAGTGAAGTTGTATAGAGAGCACTTAATTCCCCCAGAAATGATGTTTGACAGCACATGGAGTATTGCTATCTAGGAAAGCTCACATGAGCCCTGTTGTCCAATCTCTTATTACAGATCAGTTACTCTAATAGTCCATTTATCCGCTGCTAAAAAAGACATAACTGGGACTGGGTAATTTAAAAAAGGAAGAGGTTTATTGAACTCACAGTTTCAAATGGCTGGGGAAGCCTCACAATCATGGTGGAAGGTGAAAGGCACTTTTTACATGGCAGTGTCAAGAGAGAAGAGAGATTATACAAGAAAACTCTCCTTTTTAAAACTATGAGATCTCATGAAACTCATGAGCTCTCATGGGAACAGTACATGAAGGATCTACCCCCATTATTCAATTATCTCCTACCAAGTCCCTCCCATAACATGTGGGAATTATGGGAGCTACAAGATGAGATTTGGGCGGGGACACAGAGCCAAACCATATCAGTCACATAGGCATAGAACACCTGGGTGACTGACCTTAACCAGTTTTTATCCCTAGGTTTCCAGGCCTGCGATGGCAGGGCCTGCTGCAGAGGTCTCCAACATGCTTTAGAAATATTTTTGCTATTGTCTTGGTGATTAACATTTGGGTCCTTGTTACGTATAAAAAATATCTTGAGCTGGCTTGATTTCTCCTCAGAAAATGGGATTTTCTTTTCCATCATATTGTCAGGCTGCAAATTTTCTGAACTTTTATTCTCTGTTTCCCTTTTAAAACTGAAGGCCTTTAACAGCATCCAGGTCACATCTTGAATACTTTGCTGTTTAGAAATTTCTTCTGACAGATACCCAGAATCATCTCAAGTTCAAAGTTCCCCAGCTATCGAGGACAGGGGCAAAATGCCAGCAGTCTCTTTGCTAAAACATAACAAGAGTCACCATTACTCCAGTTCCCAACAAGTTCCTCATCTCCATCTGAGACCACCTCATCCGATTTCATTGTCCATATTATTATCAGCATTTTGGTCAAAGCCGTTCAACAAGTCTCTAGGAATTTCCAAACTTTCACACATTTTCCTTTCTTCTTCTGAACTGTTTCAATCTCCACCTGTTACCCACTTCCAAAGTTGCTTCCACGTTTTTGGGTATCTTTACAGCAGCACCCCACTCTACTAGTACCAATTTATTATATTAGATTTTTTTTCATGTTGCTCATAAAGACATACCCAAGACTGGGCAATTTACAAAAGAAAGAGGTTTATTGTACTCACAGTTCCACATTGCTGGGGAGGCCTCACAATCATGGTAGAAGGTGAAAGGTACTTTTTACATGGCAGCGGCAAGAGAGAAGAGAGCTTATTCAAGGAAACTCCTCTTTTTAAAACTATCAGATCTGGTGAGATTCATTTGCTATCACAAGAACAGCATGGGAAAGACCTGCCCCCATGTTTCAATTCAATTATCTCCCACTGGGTCTCTCCCATAACACATGGGAATTATGGGAGCTAGAGGATGAGATTTGGATGGGGACACAGAGCCAAACCATACCAGTAACACAGACATAGAACACCTGATGACTGACCTTGACTACTCAGTTTTTAGCCACCACCCCACACAGAGGTCAAACTGATATAGTGTCCCAGGGTCCCAGAAGAACAAAAGCTGGCATTCAGCATAAATGAAATTGTTAGCATAAATTATCTGGCATGGCCCAAGGCCCCAGATTTACAATATTTATCAGGCAGGATATTCCAGGAGTTTATTGGTTGTCTCCTAAGAGATGATCAAGATCCAGTCACTTGTTTTTAATGTGCAGAGTTTAAACACCTTGAGCTTACTGCACAGCACATATAACTCTTTGTATGTGTACTTAATTTAGAGTTATAAACCCTAAATATAAATTTTCAAATTATCATAGTCTTCTTTAAGGTAATATTATACATTTTTGCCGATGGTATTAGTAACATATAAAACTATGAAGCCTTCTACTTAAAATGAAGCAATTGTCAAAACCAGCCCAACAATACTAAATATGATAAAGATTAAATGGAGTGGAAAAATATAACATAGGCATGTAAAAAGTTACAATTAAATTGAATAATAATTTGCCCTTATTTTTTATATTGAACATAAAAATAGTTTATAATTTAGTTGTCCCATTTTAGATGTATATATTAGATAAATGTATACATATGCATATACATAAGCTATATGCTCATAGTAACATTGCTTATGGCAGCAAAACTATCCTTCAAAAAGAGAATGAATATCAACAAAAGACTATTACAGGGCTGTTAAAATAAGCCATAGCAATATGCACTGACAATCATGAAATATATATATAATATTTAATGCAAATTAAAAATATTTAACTATAGAGATTACTATGTACAAATGTGCACATATATGTAATTGTATATAGGTAGAAAAATAATGCAATGAATTTGTTCTGGGGAGAAATGTTAGCAGAACTAAATTCAAGAGGTGTGAAAATGGAACTTCAGGAGTACTAATATATTCTCCTCTCTTAGGTTGGAAACTGGGTTTGGTTAAAAGTTTGTTGATAAAAATAAAAGAAAACTAAAGAAATAAAGGTCTCATTGAAATCAGATACTATCAAAGAATCACAAAAATGATGGCTTTATTTTAGAAAAAGTAAAAAGCAGTAACTAATCCCTCACAAAGCAATAAGAAATTCAGCTACGTCTTTAATTCTCCATTCCTCCATATCCCTACCTGAGATCACCAACTATATTGGTTTAGGACAATCAAACAAAAATAATAAATATCCTGGTCAGGAGGTCAAAAAGTATTAATAACATGACCATATAACAAATATAATTAAACAGTTGCAGATATAAAAATTACATGAAACAAAAGTTCAAAATTCAGAACAGAACCAGACAAAGAAAGTAAGAAGGTAAGTTGAAACAACATTTTATAGAGCTCAGGACAGAGGTTAATTAAAAAAAAAAATACCAAATCACTTTAGTAATAAAGAAGAGATTAATTAAAGGCAACAAAATGAAAATAACTATAATACTGAAAAGCACAATAAAAGATAAAGAGGAGATGAAGAAACAAATAATTAGGTCAAATACATACATGACTAAAAACAAAGAAAAAGGTAAAAGAGTTCAGAAAACATATGAATAGTTAGAAGATCTAACATACAAAACAGTGGAGTATCTGAACAACAAAATCGTAGCAATAAACAGAACTACCAATTACTACTACTACTAATTCAAAAAAAATACTATTAATTTACTACTAATTCAGTAAAAGCTTTTAAGAATAAACAAAGACTTGCATCTATAGAAGTACGTAAAATATCACACAGTTCTGATACATAAATATTAAACTATGAGAATTAAATATTTTTAAACAATAAAATAAGAGACCCTAGGCATCCAGGTGATCCCAGTCCTAGACAAAGTGTAGAAAATCATGATGGCAGTATGTATCTCATGAGTAACGTATAAAAATTACAGCAGTTTTTTCAATACATCCCAAAAAATTCATATATATGATATGTGAGGTAAGGATTATAGACCCAGATATACTCTTTTCATTCGTCTAAGTTTTAAAAATAACACTTAAATGTGCAGGAACACAGGGAATAATGTACCTATGAGCTATTGTTTAGGAATCTAACCTAGTGTCACGATTTTGGACTCTTGTTTGTATTCTAGGACTAATAATCAATGATGAGATCTGGAACATGTAAGATTACAAAGTGAGCATAGAATATTTATTATGTGAAAGAAAGAAAGTAAAAAAACAAAAAGTAGTGAGGATAGAAAAAAAAAGGCACAGAACCCCGTTTGAAGAGACTCATATTGGCAAAAGTTATAGTTTAAACATTAAAAATAATAATGCCTTTAATTAATTGTTATAAATAAAACTGAAACATTCTGTACTTCCATACAGATACGTAAAAAAGAAAGGAAAACTTTCCTGATATTCATTTGTAGTAATTATGATACTAGCTCCTTAATCTGAAAATAGTTGATTAAAAGAAACAAATTAAGCTTTAATTCTCAATCCCAGTTGATGAGGACAGCTTTTCTTATGGAAGATTGCCAGCTAAATAACACGTAAGAAATAGCATAATTTTTTTTAATGTCCATTTTGCAGTCTCTGATAAAACAGTTTGCTCAGGCCAGGATTATCATTAGAAACCATATTCATGAGGTGCTAAAATAACATCCTACACATTTTTTGCTATTCACAAGGTGAAATGCGTAAGATAGGTTCTCAATCAAGTAACGTTATAGCGTTGCTAACAGATGGTCTGCCCAACCTCATGTGTTTCCAGATGGCCCATCACCTGTGAAGCGTTCACACTAAATAAAGTTTCACCTGAGTCTAATCAATTTTTTAAACCTACCTTCCATTTTCTTGGAATTAACAAAAGATGGAGAAATCCATTTAACACTTCAAGACACAATCAGACAAATCCAAACTGTATGACATTCCACAAGACAACAGCATTTGTCTCTTCAAAAAAGTAATGCCATGCGGAAAATGTAAGGGAGTGGTCTATTTCTAGATTAAAGGAGGCTAAAGAAATATTTAGTATACAAGATATGAACACCGAGAAAATCTTAGGCATTTTTGAGACAATTATGAAAATTTGAATATGGACTGAATATTAACCATTTTAGAGAAATAGTAATAATTGTCCTTGCTTAAATGGAATTATCATTCATAAAATATCATTTTTAGTAGATGTATGCTGAATTGCTGTTTCATGCCTATGTAGCAAATGTGGCAATATGTTTTAAAACATTGTATCTAGTTGACATGCATTTGAATGTTCATTGAACTAACCACTCAGCTTGTCTACGTTTTTGAAACTTTTTATTTTAAAATGTTGAAAAATGTTCTACCTCCAGCTTTTCTGTCTTCATAGACTCTTCACATTGCTGTTAAAATTACCTTACTAAAGTAGACATTCAATCAAGCTATTTATTTCTCTAGGCTTAATTTAAGTAATACCTCTTCTGAGATGCTTTATTTAACTCTCATAAATAATCAATTGTGGTTGTGTGTGTGTGTGTGTGTGTGTATGTAAGATCCCACAATTGTTGTATCTAACAATTACACGGTCCATATTCCATTTTAGTCTAGTTTTGTATTTGTTTTTTACATTATTGCTTCTTAGCTCTAATGTCTTTGGGTATTCAAATGAACTCTTAAGATTTAGTCTTTCTAAAGATCAATATTTAAGATCTATAATATCCAAGGTTCTAAAAAGTTTATTTTTTTAAGTTACTAGATTAACTAATATAATGTGTCTGTGTTCAATCTGTTAAACAAACATATTGTATATTAAAAATAATAAGCACACTAGAATAAACACATTCCAAATGTTTTTTAAAACACTAGCATATTATTTGAACATGGAATCAAATAATAATACCACTAAATCAAAAAACATTGTAAATTTTATAATATTTATTTTAAAAATCTCAAAGGTTTAATACATTAGTTAAGATAAGAAATATCTACATTAAATTTACTATCAAAGAGCATGATACACAGACTCATACATTCAGACAATGTGTTAATATGAAGATTGAGTTTCAGAATTTTTTCTTTTAAAACTTTTTTTCTGACATTACTGGACTTGTTTTTTTTTTTACTTTCATTTTAGGTTTGGGGTCTCAGGTGAAGGTTACACAGGTAAACACCTGTCACAGGGATTTGTTGTACATGTTATTTCATGAACCAGGCAGTAAGCCCCATACCTAATAGTAATCTTTTCTGCTCCTCTACCTCCTTCCACCCTCCCCACTCAGTAGACCCCAGTGTCTGTTGTTTCCTTCTTTTTGTTCTTAAGTTCTTATCGTTAATCTCTCATTTGTAAGTGAGAACATACGTATTTGGGTTTCTGTTCCTGAGTTAGTTTGCCTCCAGCTCCATACAGGTTCCCACAAGAAACATGATCTCGTTTTTGTTTGTTTGTTTTTGTTTCTTTTTTATGACTGCATAGTATTCTATGGTGTATATGTACCACATTTTCTTTATCCAATCTGTCATTGATGGACATTTAGGTTAATTCCATGCCTTTGCTATTGAGATAGTGCTGCAGTGAACATTTGTGTGCCTGTGTCTTTATGGTAGAATGATTTATATTCCTCCGGGTATATATCCAGCAATGGGATTGTTGGGTCAAATGGTTACTTCTGCTTTTAGCTCTTTGAGGAATCGCCATACAGCTTTCCACAATGGTTGAACTAATTTACACTCTCATCAACATTGTATAAGTGTTCCTTTTCTCTGCAACCTCACCAACATCTGTTATTTTTTGACTTTTTAAGTAATATCTAAATTTGTGCTAAAATGATAAATATCTTGAAAACTCTTTTGGCAGTGCTTTTCCTTCTGAGTTGTTTTCACAATAATGTATTATAGATATGATATGATGCCCCTGAATAAGGGGAAATTCTTACCATCTAAGCCACTCTAATATGATTCTGTTTGTGGGCCATTGAACCTATTGCTTCCAGCTTCCTAAATTGTTATTATTATTGACATTTTAATACTGTACTTTGTTGAATGAAAATTTAGGTAATGAGTGGAAGTTTAGGTTAATGAGAAGTTTTGTATTTACTTAGTTCTCGTTGATGTTATAGTTTGGATGACAAATCAATTCACTTAATATACAAATCTAAAAAAAAAACCACTATCTTATATACACTATTGTTTTCCCTTATGTTTTTGCTGCTTCACTTGTATTTTTAAAAATATATTTTCTTGTCATGCTTGCATTTAAGTAATCTCCCAGCCACAGCTGCAACCATACAAGAGTCCTTAAAAGGAAACAAACACACTCCTCCTGCTGACCTTCCTGACCTTAGCTGAGAATTAGACAACTTATTCTCTCTCTTATACCCATGGCAGAGCTACTGCCATCATGAAAAGTTGCCACATCCATATGTATTAGACAAGGCATAAATCACTGGCTGCTATTTAATTCTTTTCTAACAGATAGAGCTTGCTTACTGCTTATATCTTAACTCAGGAGACAAACAAAAGGCTTAAGAAGTCTTCTGTTTGTTCTGAGGTCTTAGTTTACTCTGCCAAGTAGAACTACAAAGGATTTATATTTCTATATAGTTTTTGATGATGATTCTTCATAGAAAATAATTTATATTGATTCCCTCCTGATACGTTCCCTCTTACTCAAAATAAATACACGTAGAAATAATAGGTATAGTTAAATTAAACAGACACTCAAATATGATCCCAGACTCTAGTCTTTCCTCTGTAGGCTAACTCTCTATCAGGATTCTGTGATTATACAATATAAATAAACATTATTTTCTGAATTGAGAGTGAAACAAATGAGAAGACAGTCAGGCTTTTTTCTCTTGTTAAATTATATTATTCCACAACTGAGGAATAGCAGCATACCTACACTGAAACATTCTTATGGTATCAACCACAATGATAGTAAAATTATGACCTTTTCTATAATCTTTTCTATTTTACAATGTATGCGATGGAATCTGTGGTATATGTAAATATTTAATTTTACATTTGCTAAAACTAGGACTGAGAGACCTCTTAGGTCAAGTAATTTCTCAGTGTTAAGAAAACTATTAATTGACAGACCACTCTTATCTTCCAGATGCCACTTTTCTAGAGGAAATACACGATTGTGCTAATGATTTTCATTCTGAAATCAGACTGTCTTGGTTTTTGTTTCTGTTTATTTTCTTTTTACAAATTCTAACAATTAGTAGCTGTGTAACTTTTGACGGTTTACTTAAACTTTCCATGTCTCAGTTTTCTCATATCTCATGAAATAATTAAAAACTGTTCCGCACAGTTGATGGAATCAGTAAAGTGAATAGTTGTTGTGGAGGGCGGGTAGTGAGACTGTGTGCTGTTTAGTTTTCTTTGATTTGGTTTGCCTTGGTTTGTTTTCTGATGTCCTTTCTTTATTATTGTTGTGGAATTTTACCTCACTCTTTCTAGTCACCAGTTTTATACCACAGAAGCCACTGCCCAGATTTGTACTTTGTTCCATGTTCTTCGAGGCTGCAGGCATTTGAGCTGGTGCAGCATGGCAGCCTGTGGTAGAGGCATTGTGAAAGGGGTGAAGGAAGGGCATGTCTTCAGGGACTCCCGTGGTCCAGGGGGAGTAGGAGTGGAACCTGGCATGTACTAATTATATATTATATGTCCAAACTACCTCACACACGTATTTTTTTAATTTAAATTCCAATATCCCCAGAACAAAAGGAAAAGAATGGAAATAAAAGGATTTTTCCTGTAATGGTATGTAGGTCTTCTGTTTATCTAACTAATTTTGTATTTGTCTATAAAGTATAAATATGTATTGCTCTCTTTATTTGGATATGTCAAAAAGCATATACACAGATAGGAATGCCATATTATGGCAAAACTGGTACAATTAAACTCTGACAAAAGTAGAAAGAACTAGTCATTACTATTTCTCATACATGATAATTGAGTAGGCAAAAGGATCTACTCTTCATCTAACCTCTAGCATTTTATTTACTTCACATTAAGTCTACACTAAAAGCATCCTTGAGGCTCCTCAGGTGTTTTAACCACATCCTCAAGGCCCTCCTACATTCTGTCTTCTGTCCACTGCCCATTCTCAAAGCAAATGCCATGCAGTTTTTGTTTACTTTTGTTTTGTTGTTTTAATGGCTGTACCCCATACCAGTACCAAATTTCTATCTCAAATATTATTTCTATGTAACAAAAAACCTCTAAACTTGGCATTGTAAAGCAACCACTTATTTTGCTCATGATTTTGTGAGACAGGGATTTATAATGACTAAGCTAGGCAGTTCTCAGTTGTTACCTCTTTTGTAGTCACTTGTCAGCTGGGGCTCTAGTCATCAGAACTTTCTAGTGGGCTGGACCATCAAGATGGCTCACTTGCATGGCCAGCAGGCTGTAAGCTGAGAGCTCAGCTGAGGCTGTTGCAAAGAGCTTCAGGGCATTGCCTCCCCAGCATAGTGGTGTCAGACTTCTTATACAGCCTGTTTAGGATCCAAGTAGCAAACCAGGCAGAAGTTGCCTTGCTCTTCATGACTTAGCCTCCTAAGTTACACAGCATCAACTCTGTTACATATTGTAGGTTACAAGTGTGACACAAGCCCACCCAGAATCAAGGGAAAGGAATATACGTCTCATCTTTTGATGGGAGGGTGGCAAGCTTAAAATGTAAAAAAAGAGTATATGGGATTGGGAGTGTCACTGTGACCATATTTTATAAAATATAATCTGTGAAAATATGGAGTACAGTTTTAGTCTTTAAAAAGTTAGTACTTTTAAATTCTGTTCTTCTCCCTAAAAAATATATTTTGAACTTGCCTAGACCTGTAACATGTTTAAATATGCAAGACATAAATGATTTTCCATGTATGTGTAAATATTTGTATTTTATTATAGCAAATAATTATGTTGGCAAGCAATAAGTTTGAAAATGAAGGAAGCTTATGAAAAATTTGTGCCAATAATGAGTGTAATGGCTCTTAAAATTTGATAATAAAATATAATATAGAAGTCATTTCAACATAACTTCCATGACATACTTGTTTTAAGCCTTGTATTTTTTCTTATAATTGAACACTGGAATAACAAGGCAGTCTTTCTAGAAATCTCTTCATCCATATTGTGCTAATTACCTTAAGATCAAGATTAATCATGAGCTGGGTAAATGGTATTAGAAGATATTAATATTATGAAACCACATGGTCATTGCAAGACATACATAGGATATTTCAAATTAATATGACGTATTCTCGACAAATTAGTGGAGCTGCAAAAGATTTAAGTGGCAAACACTTACATACTTGGAAATTTTACAAGATAGTAAAAAGAGCTGTGGTGTGCAAAATTAGATTTATGGGCCAAAATGTTACTACATGTTATAGAGCTTTTGAAATTAGTAATTATACAACTACATTTTCCTAGATGGCACAGATACATTTTCAACATAATGAAAGTTTATCTAGCTAACAATGCATTTTAAATGGGAATCATAGTAAAATAATATGCTCTAACAGTTTAAAAGCATGTGTTATTTCAATGGTTTAATAATTTCACATTTCCAACAAAAATATAAACAAGCTCTAGGTGAACAGGTTGGCACTTTGTATCAATTATGAATATCTTAAATAATATGGAAAAACATAACAACAATAAAAGGTAGGTTTATCTTTCATGATAGATGAAACCCATAGTGAGAAACAGTTAATTTAGGAGACCAAAGCTTGGAGCTTGGTAAAGTGAAGAGCTGAAAACAGAAGCCAAAGATTTTAAAAAATAAATAATAAATAAAGTTGAAGAGAGTTTAGTTTGAGAAAATTTGATACCTCTTTGAGAGTATTTAAGTAGCAGAATCAGCAGCAGATGTGTATTAATAAGTTTTTAAATACCTTTTCTTCAGCCATAGATGAGTATAAGCAAAAAAGATGGCAAGAAAAGGAAAAAGTGAGCTGAGATCCTAGATAATAATAAGCATTAAAAATCTAAAATAAGCAATAAAAGAAATGAGATGAAAAGGAGAAATATGGTTAATAATACAGTCCACTTTCAGATTAGAGTTGTGTTTCTTTTAATATTCTAACATCTTTCATCAGTTGTTTAACCAAGAGTTAAAAAGACATTATCTAAATGTTCGATAATATTATTTTTATACATTTGAAGGCAGAGTTAAGTAAGCTGAACATAATCAAATGAGGTTAGATATCTCTGGTTTCCACTTCTATCCTTGTTGGATATCTCTCTTCTACTTAACCCAATTACTTGTATATAACATGACTGTTTACTTCACGACAAACTTTCAAACCAAGGGGAGAAACTAAAATGACCTATTTATAATTTTGACCAAAATCATATATTAGGTACTTAGGAAATCCTATCCTGTTTGTATGTTATAGGTAGTTCTGTTTTTATTTATTTATTTATTTATTTATTTATTTATTTATTTATAGAGAGGGGTCTCGCTCTGTCATCCAGGCTGGAGTGCAATGGCATGATCACAGCTCACTGTAACCTCAAACTCCTGGGCTCAAGGAATCCTCCTTCCTTAGCTGGCCTAGTAGCAGGGACTATAGACATCCATGTCACTATGTGCCTCTAATTTTTTAATGTTTTTGCAGAGATGGATCTTGCTCTGTTGCCCAGTCTGGTCTCAAACTCTTGGCTTCAAGCAATCCTCCTGCTCAGAACTTTTTTTTTTGATACATGTATTTTTACGTATTTATGGGGAACATGCAATATTTTGTTACATGCATTGAGTGTGCAATTATCAAGTCATGGTATTTTGGATATCCATCATCTCCAGTATTTTTCATTGCCATATGTTGGAAACATTTCAAGTCCTCTATTCTTCCTGTTCGGAAATATGCAATACCTTGCCATTAACTATATCACTGATATGGTCTGGCTGTGTCCCCACCTAAATCTCATCTTGAATTGTAACTCCCACAATTCCCACATGTTGTGGTAGGAACCTGGTGGGAGGTAATTGAATTATGGTGTGAGTCTTTCCTGTGCTGTTCTCGTGATTGTGAATACATCTCATGAGATCTGATGGTTTTATAAACAGGAGTTTCCCTGCACAAGCTCTCTCTTTTTGCCTGCTGCCATCCATGTAAGATGTGACTTACTCCTCATCTTTTGCCATGATTGTGAGTCTTCCCCAGCCATGTGGAACTGTAAGTCCATTAAATCTCTTTCTTTTGTGGATTGCCTAGTCTTACATATGTCTTTATCAGCAGCATAAAAATGGATGAATAAATTAAACTAGTATCAAGAGGGGGTGCTGCTGTAGATACCCAAAAATGTGGAAGTGATTTTGGAAATGGGTAATAGGCAGAGGTTTAAACAGTTTGAAAGACTCAGAAGAAGACAGGATAACATAGGAAAGTTTGAAACTTGCTAGAGACTTGTTGAATGGCTTGGTCAAAATGCTGATAATGATATGGACAATGAAATCCAGTCTGAGGTGGTCTCAGATGGACAAGAGGAACATATTGGGAACTGGAGCAAAGGTAACTCTTGTTATGTTTCTACAATGAGACTGGCAGCATTTTGCCCCCGCCCCAGAGATTTATGAAACTTTGAACTTGAGAGAGATGATTTAGGGCATCTGGCAGAAGAAATTTCTAAGCAGGAAAGTATTCAAGATGTGACTTGGGTACTGTTAAAGGCATTCAGTTTTATAAGAGAAGCAGAGTATAAAAGTTTGGAAAATGTGGAGCCTGACAATGCTATAGAAAATAAAATCCCATTTTCTGGGAGAAATTCAAGCCAGCTGCAGAAATTTGCATAAGTAATGAGGACCTGTATGTTAATCACCAAGACAATGGAGAAAATGTCTCCAGGGCATGTCAGAGGTCTTCACAGCAGCCCTGCCCATTACGGGCCTGGAGGCATAGAAATAAAAAGTGTTTTTGTGGGCCAGGCCCAAGGTCTCCTGCTGTGTGCAGCCTAGGGATATGGTGCCCTGCATCCCAGCTGCTCCAGCCATGACTGAAAGGGACCAACATAGAGCTCGGGGTGTGGCTTCAAAGGGTACAAGCCTCAAGCCTTGGCAGCTTCCATGTGATGTTAAGCCTGCAAGTGCACAGAAGTCAAGAATTGGGGTTTGGAAACCTGCGCCTAGATTTGAGAAAATATATGGAAACACCTGAATGTCTAGGCAGAAATATGCTGCAGTGGCAGGGCACTCATGGAGAACCTCTGCTAGGGCAATGCAGAAGGAAAATGTGGGGTTGAAGCCCCTACACAGAGTCCCTACTGGGACACCACCTAGTGGAGCTGTGAGAAGAGAGCCACCATCCCTCAGACCCCAGAATAGTAGATTCATTGACAGCTTGCACTGTGTGCCTGGAAAAGCTGCAGACACTCAGCACCAGCCCGTGAAAGCATCCAAGAGGGAGGTTGCACCATGCAAAACCACAGGAATGGACGTGCCCAGACCATGGGAACCCACCTCTTGAATCAGCATGATCTGAATGTGAAACATGGAGTCAAAGGAGATCATACTGAAGATTTAAGATTTGACTCTCCCGCTGGATTTCAGACTTGCATGAAGCCTGAAGTCCCTTTGTTTTGGTCAATATCTCCAATTTGGAATGACTGCATTTACAGAATGCTTGTAACTACATTGTATCTAGGAAGTAACTAACTTGCTTTTGATTTTACAAACTCATAAGCAGAAGGGACTTGCCTTGTCTGGATGAGACTTTAGACTGTGGACTTTTGAGTTAATGCTGATGAGTTAACTCTTTATGGGACTGTTGAGAAGGCATGATTGGTTTTGAAATGGGAGGACATGAGATTTGGGAGGGACCAAGGGTGATATGATATGGTTTATCTGTGTCCCAAACCAAATCTCATCTTGAATTGTAACTCCTAAAGTTCCCACATGTCGTGGGTGGAATCTGGCGTAAGGTAATTGAATTATGGGGGCGGGTCTTCCTTGTGCTGTTTTCATGACAGTGAATAAGTTTCACAAGTTCTGATGATTTTAAAAATGGGAGTTTCTCTGCCCGAGGTCTCGCTTTTCACCTGCTGCCATCCATTTAAGATGTGACTTGATCTTTCTTGCCTTCCACCATGATTGTGAGGCCTCCTTAGCCTTGTGAAACTGTAAGTGCATTAAACCTCTTTATTTTGTAAGCTTTCCAGTCTCAGGTATGTCTATCAAGAGCATGAAAATGGATTAATACAGTCACCCTACCTGCTATCAAACATTATAATATGCTTCTATCTAACTGTATATTTGTACCCATTAACCAACATCTCTTCATTCCCACCACCTCCAAACATACACCTTTCCCAGACTCTGGTAACTATCATCCTACTTTCTACCTCCACGAGATCAATGTTTAAGTTCCAAAATGTGAGTAAGACCATGTGATATTTGTCTTTCTGTACCTAGTTTATTTCACTTAACGTTGTAACTTCCAATTTCATCAATGTTGCTGCAAGTGACAGCATTTCATTATTTCTTTTCACAGCTGAGTAATATTTCATTCTGTATATATGCCATATTTTCCTTATACATTAATCCAATGATAAACACTTAGGTTGATTCCATATCTTTATTTTTGTAAAGAGCACTGCAATAAACATGGTGGGTACAGATACCCATTTCCTACATTGTTATGGGTACACAATTGGTGGATATATTTTTGAGGTACATTAGATATTTTAACACAGGCATACAATGTGTAATATTCACATCAGGGTAAATGGGTTATTTATCACCTCAAACATCATTTCTTTGTGTTACAAACATTCCAATTATACTCTTAGTTATTTTAACATGTAAAATAGATTGTTGTTGACTGTAGTCACCATGTTGTGCTATGAAAAACTGGATCATTTTATATAACTATATTTTTATACCAATTAACCATCCCCAATTCCCCTATTACCCTTCCCAGGCTCTAGTAATCATCATTTTACACTTTATCTCCATGAGTTTAATTATTTTAACTCCTAGCTCTTACAAAAAAAGAAAGGATTTGAATTTGTCATTTTGTACTTGGTTTATTTTACTTATAATGCCCTCCGGTTGCATCTATGTTGTGGCAAAGAACGAGATCTCATTCTTCTGCATGGCTAAGTAGTACTGTATTTTTTTTATCCATTCTTCTGTTTATAGACACGGATTACTTCCAAATCTTAGCTATTGTGTACAGTGGTGCAATAAACATGGGAGTGCAGATGCCTTTTTGATATACTATTTACCTTTCTTTGGGGTTTATACCCAGCAATGAGATTGCTG
The DNA here is from genome assembly GCF_003255815.1 of Theropithecus gelada. Taxonomy (NCBI): domain Eukaryota; kingdom Metazoa; phylum Chordata; class Mammalia; order Primates; family Cercopithecidae; genus Theropithecus; species Theropithecus gelada. The sequence continues at coordinate 101,397,485 of NC_037671.1, read as the reverse complement.
GATCACATGGTAGCTCAATTTTTAGTTTTTTGAGGAAATTCCAAACTGTTTTGCATGGTGAATGTACTAACTTACATTCTCACCAACAGTGTATGAGGGTTCCATTTTCTCCACATATTTGCCAGCAATTGTTATTGCCTGACTTTTGAATGAAAACCATTTTAACTTGAGTGAGATGATATCTCTTTTTAGTTTTGATTTGCATTTCTCTGATGATCAGTGATATTAAGCACATTTTTATATACCTGTTTACCACTTGTATGTCTTATTTAGATAAATGGCTATTCAGACTTTTGCCCATTCTTAAATAAGATTGTTAGATTTTTTCCAATAGAGTTGAGGTTCTTGTTTATTCTGGCTATTAATCCTTTGTCAGATAGATGGTTTGCAAATATTGTCTGCCATTCACTGGGTTGTGTTTTCACCTAGTTGATTGTTCTTTGTGCTGTGGAGATGCTTTTCACTTTGATATGACCCCATTTCTTCATTTTTGCTTTGGTTGTCTGTGCTTTTGGTGTATTACTCATGAAATCTTTGCTTAGTCTCATGTCCTAGAGAGTTCCTCCAATGTTTTCTTGTAGTAGTTTCATTGTTTGAAGTCCCAAATTTAATTATTTAATCCATTTTCATTTGATTTTTATATATGACAAAATATAGGGCTATTGTTTCATTATCCTGAATATGGATGCTAGTTTTCCTGGCATCATTTATTGAAGCCACTGTTCTTTTCTCAGTGTAGGTCCTTGGCACTTTTGTTAAGAATTAGCTCACTGCAGATATATAGATTTATTTCTGGGTTTTCTATTCTGTTCCATATGTCTATGTGTCTGTTTTTATGCCAATACCATGCTGTTTTAGTTAATAAAGCTCTGTAGTATATTTTCAAGTATTATAATGTAATTGCTCCATTTACATTATCTTTGCTTAGAATGCCTTTGGTTATTCTGGATTTTGTAGATCCCCATACATTTTAGAATTATTATTTTTTCTATTTCTGTGAAGAATGTACTGGCATGCTGATAGGGATTGCATTGAATCTGTAGAATGCTTTGGGTAGTATGGGCTTTTAAAAAGTATAGATCTTTCAAAGCATGCACATGGAATACCTTTCTATCTTTTTGTGTCCTCATAAGTTTCTTGCATCAATATTTTATAATTATTATTGTAGGTATCTTTCATTTCTTCAGTTAATTCCTAGGCATTTTCTTTTATTTGTAGCCATTATAAATGAGATTATTTTCTTGATACTTTTTCAGATTGACAGCTGTTGGCATATAAAAATGCTACTCATTTTTGTATGTTTCTTTTGTAACCACCAACTTTACTGAATTTATCAACACTAATAGTCTTTTGGTGGAGTCTTTAAGTTTTTCTAAATAAAAGATTACATCATCTGAAAATGCAAGTAAATTGGCTTTTTATTTTTGAATTTGGGTGCTCTTCATTTTTTCCCCTTTTCTGATTGCTCTAGCAAGGACTTCTAGTTCTGTATTGAATAACAGTGAAAGTCAGCATCCTTATTATGTTCCAGATCTTAGAGAAAATGCTTTCAGTTTTTCCCAGTTTAGTATGATACTACCTGAGGGTCTGTGATATAAGGCTTTTATTGTGTTGAGGTATGTCCCTTCTATATGCAGTTTTTTTAAGTGTTTTTAACATGAAGGAATATTGAATTTTATCAAATGCTTTTTCAGCATCAATTGAAAAGATTATATGTTATTTGTCCTTCATTCTGTTGAGATGATGGGTCACAATGATTGATTCACATATGTTGAACCATCCTTCCATCCCTGGGATGAATTCTACTTGGTCATGATGAATCATCTTTCAAATGTGCTGTTGAATTCAGTTTTGCTAGTATTTTGTTGAGGATTTCTGCATCAATGGTCATCAAGGATATTGGCTTGTAGCTTTTTTGTTTGTTGGTTGGTTGGTTGGTTTGTTTTTGATTGTGTGTCTTTTTCTGGTTTTGGTATCTAGCTCATACTGGTATTGTTGAATGATGTTGGAAGTATTCCTTCGTCCTCTGCTTTATGGAATATACTGAGTAAGATTGGCATTAGTCCTTTCCCAGATGTTTGATAAAATTCAACAGTGAAGACTTCTGTCCCTGAGCTTTTCTTTAATGGGAGACTATTTTTTATAGGCTTTGATCTCATTTCTTGTTACTGGTCTGTTCAGCTTTTGGTTTTCTTTATAATTCAATGACGGTATGTTGTACGTGTTTAGAAATTTATCCATTTTCTCTTGGTTTTCAAATTTACTGATCTATAGTTGCTCATTTTAGTCTCTAATGATCCCTTGAATTTCTGGAGTATCAGATGTAGTACGTTTTTTAATCTCTGATTCTTTTTTCTCTCTTCCATTCTTGGTCTTTCTAAAGGTTAGTAAAGTTTGTTTATTTTAAAATAAACCTACTTTTCAATTCATTGATATTTTGTATTTTTGTTTTAATTTTATTTATTTATGCTGTGATCTTTAATTTTTTAACTAATATTTTGGTTGTTTTACTCTTGCTTTTCTAGTTCTTTAAGATGCCTCACTAGTTTCTTTATTTGAAGTTTTTCTACTTTTTAATGTAGACACATTGCTACAATCTTTCTTCTTAGTACTGCTCTTGCTCTATCTCATAGGTTTTGGTATATTGTGTTTCAGTTTTCATTTGTTTCAAGTAACTGTTTCAATTTTTTTCTTAATCTCTTTATTGACCCACTCCTCACTCAGGAGCATATTCTTTAATTTTTGTGTGTTTGCACAGTTTCCAGCATTCTTGTTATTGATTTCCAGCTTTGTTCCACTGTGGTCAGAGAAGATACTTGATATGATACCAATTTTTTTAATTTTTAAGACTTATTTTATGGCATAACATATGGTCTATTCTTGAGAATGTTCCATGTGCTGAGGAGAAGAATGTATATTCTGCAGCTGTTGGATAAAATGTTTTGTAAATATCTATGAGGCCCATTTTTTCTACACTTTAGATTAAGTCCAATGTTTCTTTGTAGATTGTCTATCTGGATGATCAGTTCAATGCTAAAAGTGAACTGTTGAAGTCTCCAATTATTATTGTATTGGCATCTATCTCTCTATTTAACTCATAATATTTACTTTAATAAGCCGGGTGTTCTGGTGTTGAATACGTATATATTTATAATTATTTTATGTTCTTTCTGAATTAATCACTTTATCATTATATAATGATGGTTTTTGTCTCTTTTAATGGTTTTCCTTTAAAATCTTGGATTTTATTTTAGAATTTGGGTGCTCTTTATTTTTTCCCCTTTTCTGATTGCTCTAGCAAGGACTTCTAGTTCTGTATTGAATAACAGTGAAAGTCAGCATCCTTATTATGTTCCAGATCTTAGAGAAAATGCTTTCAGTTTTTCCCAGTTTAGTATGATACTACCTGAGGGTCTGTGATACAAGGCCTTTATTGTGTTGAGGTATGTCCCTTCTATATGCAGTTTTTTTAAGTGTTTTTAACATGAAATAATACTGAATTTTATCAAATGCTTTTTCAGCATCAATTGAAAAGATTATATGTTATTCATCCTTCATTCTGTTGAGATGATGGGTCACAATTTTATCTAATATAAGCATAGCTACTCCTCTTTTTGTGTTTCCATTTGCATGGAACACCATTTTCCATCATTTTATTAATATTTTCAGTCTATGTGTGCTGTATTAAGTGTGTTTCTTGAAGGCAGCAGATAGCTGGAGCTCATTTTTGTATTCATTCAGTCACTCTATGTCTTGATTGGAGAATTTAGTTCATTTACATTCTGCATTATGATTGATAGGTAATGATTTACTACAGACATTTTGTTGTTTTCTGATTATTTTGTAGTCTTCCTTTTTTCCTTCTTCTGAAAGCAATTTTCTCTGGTGGTATATTTTAATTTCTTGCCTTTTAGTTTTATTTTGTATCTTTTGTAGGTTTTTTTTATCTGTGGTTACCATGAGGATTACAAATAACATCTTACAACCCATTATTTTAAACTAACGACAACTTAATACTAGTTACATAAACAAACAAACTAACTAACTAACAAAGAGGAAACTAATAAAATTGTTGTCTGGGCATAGTGGCGCATGCCTGCAATCCCAGAACTTTGGGAGGCCAAGGCGGGAGGATTGCTTGAGCCCAGGAGTTTGAGACCAGCCTGGGTGACATAGTGAGACCCCATTTCTAAAACAGCAGCAGCAGCAGCAACAACACCCTCTATATTTTAACTTCATCTCCCTCACTTTTTAACATTTGGTTATTTCTATTCATATATTATTATGATATGTCTTTAAAACTTGTACTTATTATTTTTGATAAGTTTATCTTTACTCTTCTAAGTCAAACTATGAGTAGTTTACACATCACAGTTACAGTGTTATTCTGCATTTTGGTTTGTACTTGCTATTACCAGTGACTTTTGTACCTTCAGATGATTTCTTATTGCTCATAAATGTCTTCTTTTTTCTGATTAAAGTACTCCCATTAACATTTCATGTAGAACAGGTCTAGTCTTGATGAAATCCCTCAGCTTTTGTTTTTCTAGGAAAGTCTTTATTTCTCCTTTGGGTTTGAAGGATATTTTCACAGAATATACTATCTAGGATAAAAGGGTTTTTTGTTTGTTTTGTTTTGTTTGCTTCAGCATTACATATATATATATATAAAATATGTATTATATATATTTTTTATTAATATATAATATATTATATATATGTATATTTATATATCCTATCTCCTAAATATGTCCATATTTGAATATGTCACTATCTTCTGGTCTGTAAGTTTTCCACTGAGAAATCTGGTACCAGGTGTATTGTAGCTTTTTTCATGTTATTTGTTTCTTTTCTATTGTTGCCTTTGGGATACTTTCTTTATCTTTGAGCTTTTGGAACTTGATTATTAAATGTCTTGAGATACTTCTATGTGGGTTAATCTGATTGATGTTCTATAACTTTCTTGTTCTTGAATATTGATATCTTTCTCTAGGTTTGGAAAGCTCTTTGTTCTTACCGCTTTGAATGAATTTTCCATCCCTATCTCACTCTCTACCTGTTCTATAAGGCCAACTCTTACATTTGCTCCTTGTAGCATATTTTCTAGTTCTTGTAGGCATGTTTTATTGTTTTTTATTCTTTTTTCTTTTGTCTCCTCTGACTGTGTATCTTCAAACAGCCTGTCTTAAAGCTCACTATTTTTTTCTTCTGCTTGATCAATTCTGCTTTTGAGAGACTCTGATGCATTCTTTAGTCTGTCATTGGATTTTTCAACTCCAGAATTTCCTATTTATTTTTTTAAATTATTTTAATGTCTTTATAAATGTATCTAATAAGATTCTTAATTCCTTCTTATTGCTATCTTGAATTTTGGTCAACTTCTTCATGAGAGCTATTTTGAATTATTTTTTCTGCTCTGAAATGTCACGTATCTCTGTTACTCTGGGTTTGGTCACTGGTGACTTATTAAGCTCATTTCGTGAGGTCGTGTTTTCCTGGATAGTCTTGATGCTTTTTATGTTTGTCAATATCTGGACATTGAAGATTTAGGTACGTCTCATTATCTTCTCGGTCTGGGCTAGGTCATACCCCTCATTTTTGAGAAGGCTTTCCTAGTATTCAACTGTAACTGAGTGTTGTGATCTAGCACTTTGGACTTTGCAGTCATATCTGCTTTGCAGCAGCATCAAAGTGTACCCAAATCCAGTAATATTCTGACTCTTTCAGATTCATAGAGATATCTCATTAGTTGTCTCGGGTAAGATCTGGGAGAATTCTGTGGATTTCCAGTCAGTCTCTTGTCCCCTCCCCTTACCTTCCCCTAAACAAATGACATCCCTCTTTATGCTGAGTTGCCTGGAGTTAGTGGAGGTGTGAAACAGGCACCACTGTGGTCACCACCACTGGAGCTGAGTCAGACCTGAAGCCAGCATAGTATCGGCCTTTGCCCAAGACCTGCAGTGACTACTGCCTGGCTAACACTGATATTTATTCAAAGGTCAAATGCACTTTAGTCAGCAGGTAGTGAGTCCAGTTGTGTCTTTTCCTTTAGGGAGGGAGCTCCATTTTGGCCCCATTATGGGTCTATAAATGCTATCCAGCAAGTCTTGGGTGAGAGTGGCCAGAGGCAGAGACTCTTTCTGCCTAAGGAAAAGAGAGGGAAGAATAAGCAGGGCTTTATTTTACAACTTGGGCACCAGCTAGTCACAATAAAATGAAGCAGCAGGTAGATTCCTAAAGTTCCTGACTCCAGGTTCTATCTCCTGGACAGCATTTCTAGACCCATGATGGGCCAGAACGGAACTCCCTCCCTACAAGAAAAGACACACCATCACACCACTGCAGCCTTTCGAACGTACCTGAAAGATATCAGTGGGGCTTCAGGGATGTGGGGATGCAAGGGCTGTTGGGACCCAGGAAATGATGCTGTGTGGTGGTGGCCAGGGCCTCAAAATGGTCTGTGTGGTCTCCAGAATTGGCTCTTTCTCTAGAGCAGTGTCCTCATGCTGTCTCTAGGAACCTCCCTCTGCTAGTCTCAAGATCTGCAAGGACGAAGGGGCTCTCCTATGGGTAGAACTGCAGGAGTCCACAGTGGGCATATGGACCACTGTAGATCTCTCATTTACCTTTTTCCCACCTTGGGGAATTTCTCTAGACTTTCCCCATTTCTAACAGAGTGGATTGCCTCACTTCCATTTCTTTCCATGCCTTCTGTGTTTCCTATCACTTCTCTGTTGTATTTCAGTGTTCTTTAGGTGTTCTATTAAAGTCTGATTATCTACTTGCTATTTGGGCTCTTATTTATGTAGGTGATGAGTGCTAGATACCTCTCATAAGCCATCTTGAAGCTCCCTCTAATTCTGTTATTTACATAGACGATTTACATACAATGTATCACACAATAATAAGTAATTTTGTCACTTTTATAACACAGATTAAGTATAACAAACTCTGGAGCTTGGGGAAAAATGCTAAGGCAATAGTTTTATTAACTAATTTCAAGAAAGTCAAATCTTATATAATAATTGTCATGGTGTTCAATCAATGCTGAATACAATTGCAGTTTATCTGGGTATGTATAAAATGCCTCCTGCATCTGATCCATTTGTGTTTCCTGTAAGAGTTGCCTTAGTATGTCTCTCAATCCAATAGACCTCCCAGCTATTTGAAGACCTTGGTCCTTTCCCTTCCCTGAACTGAGGCTCCTTAGAAATAAGGATGAGGGAGCACAATGGAGCAAAATAATCGCATTTGCCTCAAGCAGTTCAGTCAAACTTCTTATCCTTTGTGATGCCCTCTTGTTTTAATTTCACTGCATATTCCCTGCCTTAGTAAGGAAATGGTTCTGGCCCTCCCATGACCTTTCAGTTCCATAACTTAAGCATAATATATGGTTAATTATATATCAACAATTTAAAAAGCAAGCAAACCAAAAATACCTTACCCCCCTTGTAATATACAGTAATTATTGATGGTTGAATATGTGGAATAACTCAATACATTAGCAATTTCCTTTTTTTCCTCCACATTTTGCTACCATATTCTCTCTCTCTTTTATTTAACGACAGATAAACTAATAGATTTCAATTTTTTCTGTGGCTATTATCTGAGGAATGTAACATATTCCTATTATTGTCACTGAATCATCACTTAATAATTTTAAAGGCAAGTGTGTGTATGTGTGTGTGTGTTTGTGGGGAGGGGAGAATTAGAGTATAATTATATAGATATAAGGAAAATAAACTCAAAAGCATTGTATCTTGATTTACAGGGAATGTGTATTGGTTGAAAAATTCACCCCACCTGATTCTCTACCACTGTGATTTTGATTAAGCTTCATCGGCTTTGTCACTGAAAAACAGCAATGTAGAAGCATGAGCAAAAAGTTTTGGACCTCCACGAGGAAGGGTCAGTGCTCAACCTTACACTGCATCGCTGACCGTTCTTCCCTTCCTGTACTCTCAATTGCATTTGGCCAGCTCCTTTCATGACACACAAATAATATTTTATCACATTTCCTGTTGTCCTTCACCAAAGTTTGACTGCTATTGTCCCTCTCCAGTTTTTCTATTTGTATGTAAAGACAACTTTCAAATGAGAACATTTGAGTAGAGGCCCATTTAGGTGTTTCGAGTACACTGACAAGGCGGTCTTGTGTGCCCAGAGCAGATGGTTGTTACCTGATTCACAGTTGGCACATTAAACTATGTATGTCAGCCAAAAAAAAAAAAAAAAAAGTTAACTCTGGATTTAAATCTAAACAAAAATTGTAGATAAAATTGATTCTTAATTGTTGCACATAGATTAGTATGTTTAAAAGGATCTGTTGTTCACACTAGATAACCATCTCTTTAGGGGCAGGGGAAAAGGTTCTCTCTCCATTTTTATGAACTAAAATATTTTTTTCCATATTTTTCTCAAATATTTAAGGAAGATTTTATTGGACATGTTGCAAAAAATTAGACTCTTCCATCTGAATGTTACACTATAGTTGCTTACAAAAAACAATTAAGCCAATCAGTTTAATACCTTTCCATAACTCCCATGATAGAGGTATACACAGTGTTCCATGGGGGCCCAAGGAGATACAACAAATCCATGTGTGGATAAATCTACATGTGGATACACAGGCCAAAGTTGTCTGGAAGAGTTGATACCTGAAATGAGTTTTGAAAGTTAATAAGAGGCAGGTGAATAAAGTATGCAAAAGAGTGAGGAAGGGAGATGAAGTGCAATTCAGGAAAGTGCAAAAACATCAGAAGGAACTGGTATGTTTGAGGAAGTAAAGGTAGAGAGGCCAGGTTGAGCTTGAGAGGGAGAACAGCAGGAAGGGCCTTGTTCTTTATTCTGAAGCATATGGGACCACAGAAGGATTTCTTTTACATTATCATATTTGAATTTTATAAATATCCCTTTTTTAGTGTGGAAAATTCATAGGAGTGGAGCACGACTGGAGGTCCAGGTACAAGTTATACTCTGTTAAATATATCATACCGATAGGGTTAGGTTACTGTAGCCCATATAGTTTTCAATTGGCCCAGAGTGTTTATTTTCTTACCAAAGTATTGTTATTAAAATAAGTCAAAATTGGTTTGAAAATTGGTACTTCAAGCTCTAACCTGGTCTTGTCTGGTAATATGGGAGATCCATGTTGCAGTGAAGAAAGGTCACATAGACACATGCTGAAATCTGACCAATCTCTATTTCCCTTACTCTTTTAAGAATAAATGTAACAAGAGCCTCTCTTTTAAGAACAGAGAGCAGAGCATTTGTTAATAAAATCATAAAGAAAAATGACCAAAATGTGAGCAAGAACTCATTCTCTGTTGGTAGTTGTAAGAGAAGCATCAGTTTCCAAGTGGCACAGCAATATGTTGTACCAAAGTGACCAGTGATTTGACCTACAGGTGGTATGAGGCCTGCAGCTCAACAGGCCAGGATTTGATGAAACCACTCGGGGATATGAATAGGCATTTTAGGACTACATGAAATATGTGTACAAATGCTCAAGTTTCCTATTTGCACTACAAAATACCTTAAGTTATAGAAAGAGTCTTTTCATGGAAGTCCTATTTTTAATTGGGTAAATATATGTTCTATAGCAAAATAGAAAAGATTTGATAAAGCCTATGATTTTGCAATGCATGAATTTGGGAGACTATTCGAAAGAAGCATGTAGGGATCTTACTTGTTTCATTTCATTAAAATATTATTATAAAGAGAACTTTGTTGACTAAAAAAATGGTGCCTGTGCAAATCTTTACACATTTAAAGGGAAAATCTTAAATTGAGATTACCCTCTATTTAGCAGCATTTGTTTCGAGCTTAGTTGAATTTCCATTAAAAAACAAAAGGAGGTGTGTTAATGCCATAGATTGGGTTCCCTAAAAATAGACAGTGTTCTTGTGAAAGGGATTGACTGAGGGCATGCTCTCAGAAGAAGAGTGTAGGAAGCAGGTGAAATCACAGGAAGGAAGAAGGTGAAACAAAAATGTTTTATTGGCATGGAGATTAATCACAGGAAAGCTCTGGAGTACAAACTATATAAAATAACTGAAACCATCTCACTCCACGGGGCTAGATTTTTGTACTTCTTTGGTGGCAAGGGTAATATTCTTCAGCATTCTTGTTTTACCTTCCTCTTTCCTGTGATTTTCTCTGCTTCCTACACTTTTCTCCTGAGAGCATGCCCTCAGTCAATCCCTTTCACAATACCACAGAGAAGTATTCTCTGCCTGTTGAGAACTAGTCTCCAGGAAGCTGAGGGAACTCTGAGAGTCGTGTATTCATTACATTTGAATCTTCCATAGGATGTCACTTGCACTATATACATGTTGGTGCATTTAAAAATGTATCAAATCTTTAAATGGTAGCTTTAAAATCATGAAAATACCTTCATATACTTATTAATCACTTTAAATTAACCAATTATTTTTTTCTATTATAATTGCAGAAATACACAGTTACCCTTTAAACATTGAGTGCCAATTTTCAAATTTTCATAGTACAGGTTAAAACTTTGAAAAATAACGTTACATTGGAAGTGATAAAACAACCTTAATTATAGCACTGGGAAAAGTAGTGCTATAACAGCTAAACAGTAGATTTTATTTCAAATGAAGAAACAATACAATTGTAAACCATGAAATGCGAGTGGAGGGGTGAGACATATGTCTCAATGCATTCAGTCTCAGCTATAGTGACAACAGAAACAGTTGGATTCTTTTTTTATAAAGACTTGAGAACGTTAATGCACATAATATACTATATAGCTAAAAAATGAAATATACAGTTCTTGGACTCTATTCAGACAGTGAAAATTCTAGCATTAACTCAACATGTAAAGCCCCTCTATTTTGCTTTTGTACCCACATGTTGAATTTCTTTCCATGCTGGCATGGAGGATCCTGGTGTACTCTTCTTTCAGTCTTTCTCTGGAATTCATTGCCTGTGCTGATTTCTGTCCCTTATCTGACTCATACCAGATGTACAACCAAGATACACCAAATGTGCCAGGAGCCCCCTCTGGTCGAGTACCAGCCCATGTTCTTATAACAATTGGTCTCCAGTCCTAGTAGTCCTTTCACTTCACAAAAAATGTATTAACAAATTTTGAAACAATATTTTATAAGATAACAGCGTTAAATAGTTTAGTTTTATATTCTCAACAGTCTAGACATATTTTATTATTTACATTAGTGGAAAACTTACATTTAATTGTACACTGACATCTAATTGATACTTGCAGATTTAGTAAATAGATTTAATGTGTGTAACTATCAACAGGAAAGGGAGGAAAAGGAGAATGTTTAGAGAATGAACAATAGGTACAAAGCTAAGTTAGATAGGAGAAATAAGTTCTGGTGGTCTATTGCATAGTAGAATTAACAGTAGTGTATTCTGTATTGCAAAATAGCTAGAAAATCTGTTTGTTTGTTTGTTTTGGTTTGTTTTTGCGACAGGGTCTCACTCTGTGAGACCAGCCCAGGCTGGTCAGTAGCGGTGTGATCTCAGCTCACTGCAGAATCAACCTCTCAGGCTAAAGCAATCTTCTTACCTCAGCCTCCCAGGTAGCTGGGACTACAGGTGGGTGCCACCATGTCCAACTAAATTTTTAAAAAATTTTTGTAGAGATGAGGTCATAGACTGGTCTCCAACTCCTGGGCTCAAGCAATTCCCCAGCTTTGGTCTCCCACAATGCTGGGATTACAGATGTGAGCCACTCACTGTGCCTGACCCAAAGAGAGGTTTTTGAATATTTGCATCACAAAGAAATAATAAATGTTTAAGGCGATGGATATTCTAATTACTCTGATTTGATCACTATATATCATATGTATCAAAACCATAAATATGTACAACTATTATATGTCAGTCATAAATAAAATTAAATATAATTTCCAAAAATAATTGAGATCCCTTTGAATGGCACTCTCTGTGCCTAGTTCTAACATTCTTCAAAAGTCACCTCATTCAGTAGCTTAGTATTTTTTTTTTAATTTCACACATTTTTTTTCCTATTTATGATGAGGTAAAATTTGATAACCAATAACTGAACCAACAATTTCAACAATTTGTGTGTCAAACTGATGCTTGAAAACCTCTACCTAATCAAAATCATGGGCATGGTAACTCGAATGCTTATAATTCCTGCCATGAATTTATGCACATAAAATTTTCTAAAAAGTTTTTAAGTCAATGCTTTATTTCATGATATCAAGTTATAAAGATTAATTAGCATTTCTTTTATTTATATTTTAGGTCTCTTACCATATTAGAGTATTATGATATATCAAAATTAGTCTTTTAAATTGTATCACAGTTGTATTCTAAATCAAATAACTTTATCAGGTATAAAGAGCTATCACGCTCAGTGGGCATTAAAGATAGATTATAAGTGGTTAAAAGAAATCCTTTTATTTTTTTATTTCCCACGGCATATGAGTTTCCCGGTAGTATATCCAGGTCCATTTCTAAGAGCTCAAGTCACTGTGATTTGGTTCTTTTTAATTTTTTTGTTTTTTGAGAAGTGATACAAATTTAAAACACCAAATAATTTAATCATTCAGAATCCATAGCAAAAGAAATAACTAAAACATTTTCACATTTACAATTATTTATTTTTCTTTGAGGACTAACTTAAAAGATTTTGCAAAACCGAGTAATTGTTTATTAAATAAGGATTGAAGTCCTTCTGAGAAAAAGGCAAGCAAGACTATTTGTCCATTGAGATCACTGGTTATAAGCCATGAAGAGCTAAAACAACTACATAAAACTAAATTCATCTGTTATATTCAATATCAAATTTTCTCTAAAAATTAGATTAAAATGCAAGCATAAGTGCAAGATATATCTCTTGGTCATAACATAAATTATTTTATTCTTAAAATCAGTGCTTTAAAAATATCTATCACATACAGGACAGCTATCACACTCTAACATCTTTTTGTTACATCCTGCAATCTAGGGGAACATGTTTGAAAAGGAACGATGTACCTGAGCTTTGCTATTTTTCTCCCCTCCTTTTGCCGTCTGAGGTTTTTCATTTAAATTACATGGCCTTCTGTTTTCAACACATAAATAGTAATATATTATGTATACATTATGCAAGTACTTAAATATTGTATATACATGGCTACATACATTATATGTGCATTGCATGCATATATATTAAATATATGTAGTATATATAAGTGTAAACATATATGCGTATGTATATATATGCGTATATACATATATGTTTTACACACACACCACACATTGTACACAAATCTTATTTTAAATCACATAAATATGAATTAAGTCCCTTCATTCATCACAAACAATGGAATCCAAGTTCATTTTTACAGTTTTAATTTCCCCAATATTTACTACATTTATTTTTATATAATAAGAGTAGTTAGTCATCAATACACTAATAAAGGTCATATAATGGCATTTAAATTACTGAAATTCCATCTTATTAACAATGTTTTCTCATTTTTATGACTGAATAGTATCTCATAGTGCATATGTATTGCATTTTCTTTATTCTTTCATCCATTTATGAACACTCAGAGTTTTTCCATTTCTTGGCTATTGTGAATAGCATTGCAGTAAGCATGGGAATGCAGATGTCTCCTCAATATATTAATTTCATATCCTTTGGATAAATACCCAATAGTAGGATTGCTGGATAATATTGTAGTTCTATTTTTAGTTTTTTGAGAAACCTCCAGATTAGTTTCCATGATGGCTGTACAAATTTAAATTCTCAAGCACAGTGTAAAAAAGTTCCTTTTCTCTGAATCTTCACTAGCATTTATTTTTTATTTTTGATAGCAGCCTTTCTAACTAGGACAAGAGGCTATTTCATTGTGGTTTTAATTTTCATTTCCCTGATGGTTAGTGATGTTGAATATTTTTTTCTCCCTATTTTTTTTTTACTTCAACTTTTATTTTATGTTCAGGGGAATATGTGCAGGATGTGCAGGTTTGCTGTATAGGTAAATGTGTGCCATGGTGGTTTGCTGCACAGATTATCCCATCATGTAAGTATTAAGTCCAGTATTTATTAGCTATCCTTCCTGATGCTCTTCCTTTTCACCACCTACCTCTGACAGGTCCCAGTGTGTGTTGTTCCCCACCATGTGTCCAAGTGATCTCATCATTCAGCTCCCACTTATAAGTGAGAACATGTGGTATTTGGTTTTCTGTCCCTGTGTTAGTTTGCTGAGAATAATGGCCTCCAACTCCATTCATGTCCCTGCAAAGGATATGATCTCGTTCCTTTTCATGGTTGCATAGTATTTCATGGTGTATATGTATCAAATTTTCTTTATCCAGTCTATAATTGATGGGCATTTGGGTTGATTCCATGACTTAGCTATTGTGAGTAGTGCAGCAATGAATGTACCCATCCATGTATCTTCATAATAGAATGAGGTATATTCTTTTGGGTATATATCCAGTAATGGGATTGCTGGGTCAGACAGTATTTCTGCCTCTAAGTCTTTGAGGAATTGCCACACTGTTTACCACAATGGATGAACTAATTTGTACTCCCACCAATAGTGTAAAGCATTTTTTTCTTCACAAACACTCCAGCATCTGTTTTGGTTTTTTTTATTATTATTATTTAATAATTGCCATTCTGACTGGTGTAAGATGGTATCTCATTGTGGTTTTGATTTGCATTTCTCTAATGACCAGTGATGTTGAGCATTTTTTCATGTTTATTGGGCACATATATGTCTTCTGGGAAGTGTCTGTTCATGTCTTTTGCCCATTTTTTAAGGTTTTCTTTTTTTTCTTGTAAATTTCTTTAGTTCCTATAGACTCTGGATATTAGACCTTTGTCAGATGGATAGATTGCAAAAATTTTCTCCCATTCCATAGGTTGTCTGTTCACTCTGATGAAAAAAATAAAGGGTGATAGTTTCTTTTGTCATGCGGAAGGTCTTTAGCTTAATTAGATTCCATTTGTGAATTTTTGCTTTTGTTGCAATTGCATTTTCGTCATGAAATCTTTGCACAAGCCTATGTCCTGAATGGTATTGCCTAGATTTCCTTTAGGGCGTTTATAGTTTTGGGTTTTACATTTAAGTCTTTAATCCATCTTGTGTTAATTTTTGCATATGGTATAAGGAAAGGGTACAGATTCAATTTTCTGCATATTGCCAGCCAGTTCTCCCAGTACTAATATCTAGAATCTATAGAAAACTTAAACCAACAAGAGAAAAACAAATAAGTCCATTACAAAATGGGCAAAGTACATGAGCAGACACTTCTCAAAAGAAGACGTACAGGTGGCCAACACCATATGTACAAATATTTCATGTAGCCAATCATCAGACAATGCAAATCAAAACCACAGTGGGATACCATTTCACACCAGCCAGAATAGCTATTATTACAAAGTCAAAAAACAACACTGCAAATAAAAGAGAATGCTTATACACTGTTGATGGAAATGTAAAATAGTTGAGCCGCTGGTGAAACAGTCTGGTGATTTCCCAAAGAACCTAAAAAAGGGCTACTGTTCAAATCAACAATCCCATTACTGAATATATATACTCGAAAGAAAGTATAACATTCTGCCAAAAAACAAATGCACTCATATGTTCATCAATGCACTATTCACACTAGTAAAGACATAGAATCAAATCAGGTGCCCATCAATAATAGAATGGATAAACATACACACCATAGAATACTATGTAGCCATGAAAAAAGAATGATATTATGTCCTTTACAGCAACATGGATGGAGCTGGTGGCCATAATACTGAGAAAATTAACACAGGAATAGAAAACCAAATACCACATGTTCTCACATATAAGTGGGAGATAAGCATTGAGTTCACATGGACATAAATATGGGAACAATAGACACTGTGGGCTATTAGAATGTGAAGGGAGGAGGGTGGTTTTAAAAACTACCTATTGGGTATTATGCTTACTACTAGGTTGAAGGATCCATTTTCCAAACCTCAGCATCATTCAATATTCTAATGTAACTAATCTGTGTAGATACCTCTTGTAAGTAACAATAAAAGTTAAATTTTTAGAAAATAATAAATAAAAAATTAGTATTAATCATAAAAAAACTAATTAAAATACTTCTATAAGTTGAAATCACAGCCAGAAATTTATCTTTAAATCAATTCAGGAATATCCATTGCCAACAATAAATGGTATTTCAATGACTATATTCCAAAAATTTCCTCCTCCCATAAGTAGCTTTACTTTAGCTATATCAATTGCATGAAAAAAAGCATTTTGAAATATCGTTTTTATGTTTACGTTTTCTAAAGAACCAGGCAGTTAAAAGAAGAAAGTATAATGCCAATTGTGTTACATAAACTCTTTATTATGTTTTATTATTATATTATGGACAAAAAAATTTTTTTAAATGCAACATAAATATTTTCCATATTTTTTGTTCTGTCAAGACAAAATGTAGAGTGTCATTTTATCATTGTATGTAAAGAATTGGACTAGGTAGATAAAACACTCTTCTCAGAATAATAGGAAAGTGTTAAAGTGGTACTTAATACATTTGCTCTAAGAGTGTTCTATTAATATTTAAACATAACTCAAGATTTTGGAAGCCAGTGGTTTCCAAATTAGGCAGTAGTACCAAGCAGAGCTGTGAATAGTTTTCATAAGGTATCAGGGTTTGAAGATTCCTTTAAAGGCTTCTAGTAAAAGTGCTTACACAATGTTTGGATTTCTTCTACTAGATCCCCACCAAGTGGTTGCAGTCTATGCCCCAAATCCTGTAGTGGCAGAGAACTCACCATCTCTTGAGGCAGCACCTTCCCATCAAGACTATTACAGAGTTCATCTTTTTGAACCCAAATTTATCTTCATGTAATCATGTTGTTTTTTTCTTTTTTCTTTTTTTTGTTGTTATTTTTTTTTTTTTTTTTTAGATGGGATCTTGCTCTGTCCCCAGACTGGAGTCCATTGGCACGATCTCGGCTCACGGCAAGCTCCACCTCCCAGGTTCACGCCATTCTCCTGCCTCAGCCTCCCGAGTAGCTGGGACTACAGGCGCCCGCCACCACGCCCGGCTGATTTTTTGTATTTTTAGTAGAGATGGGGTTTCACCGTGTTAGCCAGGATGGTCTTGATCTCCTGACCTTGTGATCCCCCCACCTCAGCCTCCCAAAGTGCTGGGATTACAGACATGAGGCACCGTGCCCGGCCATCTTCATGTAATTTTTAGTAACTATATCTCATCGGACCACAAAAAACAATTTCACTTGTGTTTCTATTATGCAATTGTAAACAACATATTGACTTATGTTTCTTTTCTTTTCTGTCTACTCATTGTTTTGTGAAGTACTGGAAGACTTGATCCTCAGTTTAGTAATCTTTGTATCCCTAGCACTTAATATGGAGCCAGACACACAGTGGATATACAGAATAAAAGATGCTTAAATAAATGAATTACATCTGAAATGCAAGCTTATTCAAAAAGCATTTTGCCAGAAAAGTGGTATTGAGAATTGTGAGAAATCCTAAAAGAGTTAGTGAGGAGTGAATTGAGGGACTGCTATTGAGAGGCATCGTCAGCGATGCCAAACCTCTTCCTGACATTGAATCCAAAGCAAGGTTTGGAAGCCAGAAGATGTTTTATATAATCACTTGGGGCAGTGATTATATCCAAACAGGAAAGAATGTTCTTGGGTTGGTGCGTGTGCAAAGAGAAGTAGTAATCAGGAGTACAATGCTCTGATACTATTTTGTTTTTAAGGTTCACTGAGAAATTATAATATCAAAATTTAATGAGATTTTGTATCTTTCTTCTTGTGAATGCAGAATTAATTCCAAAATGTGTAAAAAAACTTTTTTTTTTTTTTTTGACTGTATGAATGCTTATATACTGCCTGAGATATACTATAGTTTTACAATATGTCACCATTGGAATAAACTGAGTGAAGAGTGCATGGGATCTCTCCGTACTATTCCTTCAAATTTTCATGTGAATCTGCCGGGCGCAGCGGCTCACACCTGTAATTCCAGCACTTTGGGAGGCCGAGGTGGGCGGATCACGAGGTCAGGAGATCAAGACCATCCTGGTTAACATGGTGAAAGTACAAAAAAATACAAAAAAAAAGTAGCCGGGCGTGGCGGTGGGCGCCTGTAGTCCTAGCTATTCGGAGGCTGAGGCAGGAGAATGGCGTGAACCCGGGAGGCGGAGCTTGCAGTGAGCCTAGATCGCGCCACTGCACTCCAGCCTGGGCGACAAAGCAAGACTCTGTCTCAAAAAATTCATGTGAATCTAAACTTATCTCAAAATTAAATGTTTATTTTTAAACATATATAAAAAACACAATAAGAAAGATCAAAACTATAACAAACATGAAATAGATTCACTGCATGACATACCTAGAATTTTAAAAAATCTGTGTAGACATGGTCCCCAAGAAATGGATCAAGCATCATAGCACAGCTTTTTACTTGTTACTGCCACTATTGTTTACAAACTGCGTGTTATACCCACTGGCAGAAGAGGACAAGCTTCTATGATATCCAGTTCTCCAAACTAATAGTTATCAACCACTATATACCAAGTCACACCCTGACAAGCAGTGAAGAACTGAGAGAAAGGGGGTGAATTAGAGCACAGCATTACATGTGCCCCATGCCTTGACTATGTCTCAGTCTGTTATCTCAGCCATTTATGACTATGCCTCACTCACAAGAATGAGTTGCACATTGAACACTGTCCTACGTGTGAGTCACAGCCTCAACACTGTCATGACTGATTCAGATACACATATACTTTTCTCTTCATCAACAAAATGGTTTGTAATTTAAGAATTTGAGCAAAGGTGACATTGGCTTTATTACTTGCACATACATGTTGTCAAATAACTCTGCCATTAAATAACATTCTGTTATTTCTTTAGGCATTGCTTATTTCATAAGGAATTGAAGAAATTTTAATGAACTTGGATGTCTGGTTCAAGAGAAGAGTATGAATAATTTTGTTTACTTTCTTCCATTAAAGTAAATAAATAAACAAATAAGTAAATATCTTCTTGTATCAACAGAAAATATTACCAACAGGGAAAAATCCTGAAACACAATTGATATTGGAAATAGATGAAAACAGTAGATTTTTGGAAATAGATAATATATAATATCATCATACTAATGGTTAAAACGGTATTTGGAATTACAAGGGAGGAAAGAAAGAAAGCAGTTCTTTCCATAAGGGAACTAGAGAAAGTGCTGTATTTAGAGTATAAAGTCATTCTAAAATTGGCATTTAGAGTGAGTAGGTCCACAGCCTGCTTGCCTATTCCTCTACCCATGCATTTTTAAATGAAGACTGTAAGACTGTTTTTCTTCCAGTTTTACAGTGTGCCTCCAATTTGGGGAAAGACAAATTGGAGACTTCTGATTTCAAAATGAAAAGACAAGAGTTGTCTATACCAATGGCGTATTACTTTATTCACAAATTTGGAGGGGTAGGGTGAATTAAAAAAGAATCATATCTAGGCATACTTTGGTTAAATTTTAGACAATCAAAATATAGCTCAGGTCCTAATAGATTACAGAGAGGAAAATGCAGAACCAGCTTCTTCATCAACAACACTATGTGAAAATAATAATAATAATAGAAAATATTGCTCAAAGTTCTGAGGAACAAAAGTATTTTCTTCAACCTATAATTGTATACCATGACAAACTGAGAATGCATTTTTAGACATAAAATGTCTCAGAATTTTTCAGAAATATGTTAAGTAATTACTCCAGGATTTCAGAGGTAAAGTATATTGTGGATTTGCTGAGCCATTTTTAAAGAAACTACTCCAGCAACATAATGTAAGAATACACAAAAGGGGAGTCTTAGGAAAATGCTTGAAACTATGGTACTAACTATATAGATGTATATATACATATATGACTGTATGTATATATATCTGGGTGTATTTTTACATATAACTATATATACACATAAACAAACTTGTAGTGACAGATGTATAACAGAGCCACAAGGAAATTATCTTAAATTAGATGAGGAATTTGGAAGAATACATAAAAAATAGCTTCAAGAAGAACATGTATTGAACATCGAAAACAGTGTTTCTACTTAAAACAGGAAGCTAGTTATATAGTGTGGTTTGGTTTGGCTGTGTCCCCTACCCAAGTCTCATCTTGAGTTGTAGCTACCATAATTCCCACATGTTGTGGGGAGAACCTGGTGGGAGATAATTGGATCATGGAGGATGTTTTCCCCACACTGTTCTCATGGTAGTGAGTAAGTCTCAAGAAATCTGATGGTTTTATCAGGGGAAGCCCCTTTCGCTTGGTTCAAATTCTCTCTCTTGCCTGCCGCCATGTAATATGTGCATTTTGCCTTCTGCCATGATTGTGAGGCCTCCCTAGCCACGTGGAACTGTGAGTCCACTAAACCTCTTTTCCTTTATAAATCATCCAATCTCAGGTATGTCTTTATCAGCAGTGTGAGAGTGGAGTAATACATAGAGTTTGTGCAATAATAATAAATAGAAGAAATAGAATTGGAAACTCCAAAAAATAGAAAGGTCATGATATAATCAATATTAAAATTAAATAAAATTTTCTGTAATTTAAGAATAGTCATAGCACTTAAGAAAAAATAATACATTGTTTAAATCTTAGAATGTTCTCCATGACTTGATTCAAAGTTGATAGATTGTAACATAGATGATTAACTATCTTCATATTACTTTTTTGACCTATTACTTTCATGTGTATTTATTCGCTATTATCACAATAATACTATATTCATGTTACAAAAATTAAAGATTATAGAATAGTTGATTGTGTTATGATGAATATTCTAATTACTATTGCTACAAAAGTAATTACTGCAAAACTTAGAGGCTTAAAAGAAGCACTTCATTTGATACTGAGTGTATTAATTAGAATTTGTTTAAAGTTTCATTCTATTTTTAAATTATCTATTTTTCCCCTCTAGGTTAACTTGTTGTTTATCTTCCTTTGCCATGCTAGTGACATTCCCCATATATCAAGTGAATCTAATAATATAATCACTGTTACAAATGAAAGAAAAGAAAAATAGTGGGAACGGGTTCCCTCTGCTATTAGATGAATAGTACTACCTTGACTGGCTTCTCCATTGAGAATAAACTCTGAGTGACATGCGAGTTTTGTGAAATGGCAGCATTCAGGTTACAGTGCATGGTCCTAAATGTTTTGTAAGGCCAGGAAAGGCTGGTCTTGTTCTGAGGCATTCACAGCAATACTAGCATTATTTCTATAGAAAATTACTAATTTTTAAAAATTTCACATAAAGGACATAGAGATTTTGTCAGGTAATAAACCTCTTATTAGCTCTACTCTGGGGAGGAGAGTTTAGGATGTCCAAGAAACATAGTTCCACTACATAGAACTTCAAGTAACCTTTCTCAGTCCCACTCTCAGTTGTCCCTGCTGATGTCAGGACAAATAGTATTAAATAACTAAATTGTTTCCTTCTGTTATTGCAGGCACATGTTGAGACCTTCTATGCTATCACATGTATTCTGTTTCCTCTAACAAAAATAAGTAAAAATATTTTACTGTCAATGACTACTCCTCCCATTATTTAATTATTATGGGGCCATCCATGTCTTCCTAATTTATTTATCTCCAATGATGAGCAGAGTTAATTATGTTGTATCATAATAAAGGTGACTGTAGGGGAAACTAAATATGTCATATGTGTGTGTGTTGAGGGTATGGGATGGGTGTGTGTGCACATGTAAACTCAAAGAATTGAAAAGGAAGGAAAAGAGTTGGGTATGTGTAGAAATGTACTAAATTCCTCATAGATTTATTTATGAGAGGAAAAAAACAATACCAAATGGATAAATCAAAAAATAGAGGTAGAGATAAAAATAATTACAAAAAAATTAGAAATGAAAAAACTATTTTTTTTAATTATTATTATACTTTAAGTTCCGGGATACATGTGCAGAACATGCACGTTTGTTACATAGGTATACATGTGCCATGGTGGTTTACTGCAACCATTAACCTGATCATGATAACCATTAATCATCTACATTAGATTCTCCTTACGCTATCCCTCCCCTATCCTCCCATCCCCAGACAGGCCCCAGTGTGTGATTTTCCCCTCTCTGCGCCCATGTGTTCTCATTGTTCAACTCCCACTTATGTGTGAGAACATGCAGTGTTTGGTTTTCTGTTCCTGTGTTGGTATGCTGAGGATGAGGGCTTCCAGTTTCACCCATGCCCCTGGAAAGGACATAATCTCATTATTTTTATGGCTGCATGGTATTCCATGGTGTGTATGTGCCACATTTCCTTTGTCTAGTCTATCATCAATGGGCATTTAGGTTGCTTCCAAGTCTTTGATATTGTGAGCATTGCTGCAATAAACATACGTGTGCATGTGTCTTCACAGTAGAATGATGTATAAATCTTTGGGTATATACCCAGTAATGGGATTGCTGGGTCAAATGGTATTTCTAGTTCTAGATCCTTGAGGAATCACCGCACTGTCTTCCACAATGGTTGAACTAATTTATACTCCCACCAACAGTGCAAAAGCATTCCTATTTCTCCATATCCTCTCCAGCATCTGTTGTTTCCTGACTTTTTAAAGATCACCATTCTGACTGGCCTGAGTTGGTATCTGATTGTGGTGATTTGCATTTCTCTAATGACCAGTGATGATGAGCTTTTTTTCATATGTTTGTTGACAGCATAAATATCTTCTTTTGAGAAGATTATTCATATCTTTCACCCATTTTTTAATGGGGTTGTTTGTTCTTTTAAATTTGTTTAAAGTCCTTGCAGATTCTGATATTAGCCCTTTGTCCGAAGGTTAGATTGCAAAAAATTTCTCCATTCTGTAGGTTGCTTCTTCATTCTGATGAAGTTTATTTTGCTGTGCAGAAGCTCTTTAGTTTAATTAGATCTCATTTGTCAATTTTGGCTTTTGTTACCATTGCTTTTGGTGTTTTAGTAATAAAATATTTGCCCATGCCTATGTCCTGAATGGTATTGCCTAGATTTTCTTCTAGAGTTTTTATGGTTTTTAAGTCTTTAATCCATTTTGAGTTAATTTTTACATAAGGTGTAAGGAAGGCGTCCAGTTTCTGTTTTCTGCATATGGTTAGCCAGTTTTCCCAATAGCATTTATTAAATAGGGAATCGTTTCCCCATTGCTTGTTTTTGTCAGGTTTGTCATAGATCAGATGGTTGTAGATGTGTGGCATTATTTCTGAGGCCTCTGTTCTGTTCCATTGGTCTATATATCTGTTTTGGTAGTAGTACCATGCTGTTTTAATTATTGTTGCCTTGTACTATAGTTTGAGGTTAGGTAATGTGATTCCTCCAGCTTTCTTCTTTTTGCTTAAAATTGTTTTGCCTATATGGGCTCTGTTTTTTGGTTCCATATTAGTTTAAAAGTAGATTTTTCTAATTATGTGAAGACAGTCATTGGTAGCTTGATGGGGATAGCATTGAATCTATAAGTTACTTTGGCCAGTACGGCCATTTTCACAACTTTAATTCTTTCTATCCATGAGCATGGAACATTTTTTCATGTGTTTGTGTCCTTTCTTATTTCCTTGAGCAGTTGTTTGTGGTTCTCCTTGAAGGGGTTCTTCACATCCTTTGTAAGTTATATTCTTAGGTACTTTAGTCTCTTTGTAGCAATTGCGTATGGGAGTTCACTCATAATTTGGCTCTCTGTTTCTCTATTATTGGTGTATAGGAATGCTTGTGATTTTTCACATTGATTTTGTATCCTTTAATAATGGATTTTGTGAGACTTTGCTGAATTTGCTTACCAACTTAAGGAGATTTTGTACTGGGATGACGGGGTTTTCTAAATATACAATCATATCATCTGCAAACAGACAATTTGACTTCCTCTCTTCCTATTTGAATATCCTTTATTTCTTTCACTTGCCCTATTGCCTTGGCCAAAACTTCCAATACTGTGTTGAATAGGAGTGGTGAGAAAGGGTATCCTTGTCTTGTGCAGGTTTTCAATGGGAATGCTTTCAGCTTTTGCTCGTTGAGTATATTGGCTCTGGGTTTGTCATAAATAGTTCTTATTATTTTGAGATACGTTCCATCAATACCTAGTTTATTGAGAGTTTTTAGCATGAAGGGATGTTGAATTTTATTGAAGGCCTGTTCTGCATCTATTGATATAATCATGTGGTTTTTGTCATTGGTTATGTGATGGATACATTCATTGATTCGTATATGTTGAATCAGCCTTGCATCCCAGGGATGAAGCCAACTTGATTGTGGTGGATGAGTTTTTTGATGTGCCGCTGGATTCAGTTTGCCAGTACTTTATTGAAGACTTTCACATTGATGTTCATGAGCAATATTGGCCAGAAATTCTCCTCTTTTTGTTGTGTCTCTGCCAAGTTTTGGTATCAGGATGATGCTGGCCTCATAAAATGAGTTAGGGAGGATTCCCTCTTTTTCTATTGTTTGGAATGGTTTCAGAAGGAATGGTACCAGCTCCTCTTTGTACCTCTGGTAGAATCACCTGTGAATTTTTCTGGCCCTGGGCTTTTTTTGGTTGGTGGGGTATTAATTACTGCCTCAATGTCAGAACTTGTTATTGGTCTATTCAGAGATTCTACTTCTTCCTGTTTTAGTCTTGGGAAGGTGTATGAGTCCAGTAATTTATCCATTTCTTCTAGATTTTCTGGTTTACTTGAGTAGAGGCATTTATACTATTCTCTGATGGTAGTTTGTATTTCTGTGGGATCAGGGGTGATATCCCCTTTATCATTTTTTATTGTGTCTATTTAATTATTTTCTCTTTTTTTCTTTATTAATCTAGCTAGCTGTCTATTTTGTTAATCTTTTCAGAAAACCAGCTCCTGGATTCACTGATTTTTTTTTTTTTTAAATGGTTTTTCATGTCTCTATTTCATTCACTTCTGTTCGAAATGACTATCAATTGAGAGTGGTTTCAGGCTGAGGACAGAGGCAAGATGGGGAGATCTGGAGACTTTTATTACATTTTAAATTATTTTAAAATTTAATTTTTTACATTTAAAGTTTCTTTGCTATATTCTTCAAGTATGTATGTTTCCATTTATAACTGAAGAAGATAAAATAAGACATTGCCTACCTAGTACTATCTGGGGCATAAGGAACACCAGCTATCAGACATTTAGCATTTCATCTCATCATAATGCCTTTCCTAATGAGGTCATAGATATAATTAGTTGTGGCTGATGGATTTAAGTTTTTCAATCTCAGCTGCAAATATAATTGTTATTTGAAATGTATTAATAATTTGTCTTAGTAATATCAAACACTTTATATATTTAACTTTTTCTGTTGTGACTCTAAACATAGTAAGAAATCTTCTGACTTATTATCTTCACTATGTACAAATTGCACATGGAAAGAAATGCGATCAACATGTGGGTTTTAAGAATCGAAAATTTGGTAAAAATAAATTGACAAATGAATAAACGTATCTAATGTATCAGTAAAGATACTGATGTTTTTGTCCTTCTTTACCATCTAAGAAACATACACTGAGACTTAAAATATATAGATAGAAAATAGAACCTAATTAGTATTTATCATCTCGTTATTAGATTTCAGATTAAAATATTATCATTCCAGTGTAGACTGTATTTCATTTAAAATTAAGACAAACTAATTTTGTTTGATTATGTGTTCATGTGTCAGTTTAATGCCATATTACAAAGTGTGTTATATCATCTCTCATAAACTTACTTTATTTCATAATATAGAATCTCATCATAAAAATATTAAAAATACTCTCTTGCTGCATACCTTATAAACCTTGGTTCATAGTTTAGATTAATTTCTAAATAACTGCGCTTATAACTATGCAAGTTATAAAAAGAAACTTTATAATCTTAATGAGGAATATTTTACCAATGACACTGCTGGAACTAAATATTACAATTTTTAAATTTTTTTATTTTAGCATAAAAATGTACTGTAATATGATATTTTGGTATAAAACATGTTAAGCTAATATAATTAACTTACTTTCATGATAAATATTTCAAAATATACCTTTAAAATATATAGGTAATTGAGTAGTGAAGTAGTGATTTTATCTATGTCACTACAGATGTGTTTTGGTTTGCTAAAAATGTTTAGCAAATTCTGGTTATTTTATAATCTTTCTACTTCCAGATCAAATATAGGTCTTAAGGCATAAAAATGACAATATAATTTAAAAATTCTTTTAAAATAAGAACAATGTTATCCAAGTAAAAACAAAGTCTAAGCAAATCAAATTTAATATTGACATCTAACATAATTTTAAGAATGCTTTGACTTCTCATTTTATGATGGTTGAAAACTGGTGATGCTATATTTCTTAAAACTATTTATTAATTAATAAATTTATTATTTATTTATTTATAATTTATGCTTTTTCATTTATTTTACAGACTACAGTTCATCCTTTTTTTGTTGTTGCTGTTTTCTTTTGGAAACCTCGGTATTTCATTTTTAAAAAAGAAAATATTCATGCTGCTCGGTTGCATGGGTTGTGCTTGTACTGGTCTCTTCTAGAACCCAATGGACTAAAAGAGTTAACAGGTATGTTCTGGGCTTTCCCCTAGCCCCAGGGATGTCTGGAAGTTTTAATCCCCATTAAATCTTCCCTGAAAAAATAACTCGATAATTTAATGAGTATTCATATTCCAGGACCACATAAATGAAAATATTTCAGGGGTTATAATATATAGGAACAAGTAAATATTTCTTATTATCAAGATAATTTATCAAGTACAGAGGAAAAAAAGTGTTGGTGAACTATATGGAAGCTGGACATGTCCCCCTGAAGAGGTCACATATTCACACGAAGAAGTAAAAGTTAAGGAGCTGATGGCTTCTCTCATTTGACGTAGTCTGCACAAGCTCAGTATGTCCAAAGTCACAGTGATTGGGGTACATTAGCATCTATGCCTGGGAACCACAAGACCTCTGCTCTACTGTGGCTGAAGTCTATGTATATGTGGTGCTCATTGAAGGCTATTGTGTTTCACACATTTAATTTTTAACCTAAACTCAAGAACTGCTGTCGGTCAGGTAGATGGGAGATTTTACCAAGCAGTTTTCCTTCATAGTTTGTTCATTCTAAACCTAGAATAACACAATATGCATTTGGGCCAAACTAAACCAAACCAAACAAAACAAAATAAACCACATCACACATTTTGAAAATTATATTAAAATATCAAATTGTTTTGTATGTTACTTGTAGGCATTTAATTGCTAGACTCCAATAAATTTTTTTTAAATGGGAAAAATTTAAGTTAAATCTATGTTTAGGTGAGACTCAAGTCCATTGTAAGAGATCTAAAATATGTAAAGAGTTTTGCTTATTAAAGTTAGCATTCTTGGAAAACTTTGGTCAAAGATTATTTTATATAATGTTAGTTTGCAGACTGCACATCCTCCTATGCCTTTGCAAAGTAATCAAAGTTCACATGTTCAGTAAGCTAGCTCTTGTGGCACCAAAAATGTGAGAATTTATGAAAAGAAAAAGTCATCAGATATAATTAGCAGAACTGTTAAACATACAGCTCATATGCCTTAATGAAATTGCATATTTTAAATGCCTATCTTTTGTTTTAATCTACATATTTTGATGCATTATATAGTTATTAAATTCTTAGTCACTGATCTATATATCAAATAATCTTTATGAAAACTCACATAAGTATAAGAGATTCAACTATATATTTAATATTTATATGATTTACTTTGCATTGAAAAGACATTTAAAAGTAGAACAAATTTACTGCTAAGTTCACATAGCATAAATATAAGAAATTTAGCTAAAGGGATTTTTAGATCAATGCATTTGGTAAAGTGACTTAATTGAACACACACACACACACAAGAAGACGTAGTTGAAGTTCAAGTTTTTGAAAGATAAAATTCAAAATACTTATTCAGCAAATATTTCAAGTAGAATTTTCAAAATTAGATTGTTAGCTCCACAGAATTTAATTTTCCTACCTTCCTCTAATTACTTCAAATGTTTAAAGCCATATATTTAGGAACAGATGCTGTATTGAGTTATATGCTCTTGTGCCTGTACCAAACAAGAATTATAAAGATATATAATAGAATTTTCATTTTCTAAGTAATTATGCTGCCAGGGGCCATGAGACAAGCATTTTACTTTGTTAAGTTCATTCACACGGAGGAAAAACAGTTTTGAAAAATGAAATGGAAGTACTTACTTTGTAAGGATAATTACTTTATTCTAGAAATAATATTCCCAAAAGCATAGCTTTTATAAGGCCACAATAGTTGTTTTTCAGATTTACAGAAACCCCCTAAAACCCACATTAGATGGCCAATAAAGAACACTCCTGGGTTTAATCAATATCTGAAATTATCTTTAATTACACTTTATGCTCTAGGTTTGCCTTTTTCTTCTATGCTTACTTTAAATAAGGGCCATTTGAGGGAATTTAGTTTTTCTGTATCTATCTTGGTAGCCTTATTAATGGAAGTCATTCTTTAGCTTCAGGGTGAAGTGAGCAAGCAGGCTCCTATCAGGCATTGAGAGCCAGCGGTTGATGTTCAGGAATTTTGTGGGCACACTGGTAGTTTAAAATTGTAAATAGTATATTTGTACCATGTATACTGGCAAGTATAATAAATTGATTTTTCATTTGCTTCTTCGTTTTCCTTTTTGTTTTCTGAAGAAACAGTTATTAATTGTTCACCAGCACAGTACTGGTGTGTTGTTCCCAATACTCACATGTGTGAGAAATTTTTATGCTGGCTGTGATTATAAATGGAGTGATTAGTGAATTTCTTTGTGAAGTAATCATTTTTTGCTCATCAAATTCTACCCCTTCTTCTGTACTTTCTTCACTTCGCGTAAGGCCAACTTCTACATTCCAACTACTATTTTTTATAAAGCTGCCAGACATATCTCCGTAGAATGACACTTTCAGCATAATTTCTCTGCTGTCTTACTTGATGCTTTTGTTCAGTTCAGCTCTGGTGCTAAAAACCTCTCTTCAATTTTCTGTTCCTTTGCATATCATTCTTTGCTCCAGCCAAGTGGTTCAGTTTGCTAATGCCATTGTTTTGTTTTGTTTTGTTTCTATAACATTACCCTTTTATCTCTTTATGTTTTCTGAAATATTTGACTCCTACCTATTTACCAACAGTCAAACTAGTTTTTGTTTCATTGGCAGAAAAAAATAAGAGAATATCACGAAATTACCACACTACAAATTTATTTTTTGGCCTAGTAGTTGACCAAATGTTATGAGTAAAGCATATATGATTTGAGAGGTACTTGTTAGGATAAAGAATATACAATATTAAATGTGAAATGATGTTCTAGCGACCATGAAAATTCACTTCTCAGACATCCTGCTACAGGAAATACAGGTGACCTGATAGGGGAGGAAAAAGATTGTGCACTATAGGAGCTGCAAGCATTGGCTACACTTAGTAACAGAAGCCAGGAGAGTATCCTGGAATTGGATTTTTAGGGTGTTATATTGATAGGAAATGAAGTTAGAACTTAAGAGTAGTTAGACCAGACATTCATTTAGGGATGCTTTCTCATGACATGGGATTGTACATTCTGGAAATAACTCCAGGCGCAGTGGTTCTATCTTAGAAACCTAAATAAATAAATAAATAAATAAATAAATAAAGACGATGAATACTGAGCAAAATAAAAATGCCTGAATTTCCCTGGAAGATGGTACAGGACAGAGTAAGGGGAAGTGAATACACTGTAATAGACTTTTTGTGTGGTGCCAGAAGACACGCCAGGGATTATGTTCCATGGGATGACCAAGAGGACATGCCACACCCAAAGCCATTAGAAATGTGCTGGCAAGAGTACAAACAAAACACTAAACTTTCAATAATGTCTCCTCTGGGCAGGACAGTGATGAATTAGGAGAGGTATTCACAGATTTGGACTCCTTAATATAGAGGGATGACGGGGTCCTGAAGTAACAGAGGCCCTATGGCAGCACTTAATCACCAGAAGCCAGGAGACCACGGTAGCCATGATAAACAATGGCAGTTCAGAGGGACAACTAAGGAAGCTAAATCTTACGATTACAACAGTTTGGTAACCCTAAGAGAGAAATGAATGGGCAGAGAACAAGGGGACTTCTTAACATTTATAACCAGAAGACAAGAAAAAAGGTGCAGGAGGCTGAGGGCAATCATTCCAACAAAATGTTATGAATCACTTGCTCAGTTCTCAGATTCAAACCAATTTTTAGATTCAAAATCCATTGACTGAAGAGGTGGCTCAGATCCCAGAAAAAAATATCCCTGCAACACCTGCATAACTATATAAAGCACTGAGGCCATTTCTTTTCCAAGGCGACCTATGACTATTGACCTTATGAACTAAATAAAGATGAGTGTCAAGACATTTTAAGGCCTGTTGGAAACAATTGATATCTAGAAATCCAATCTACCATCATGTCCCACTCGTCAGAGTGAAGATTTACAGGGACCAAATAATACATGAATTCTGGCTGAAATCTAACTCACTTGTTCTATGGACTGAGTTTATGGTCATTTTCCCACTCCTGGGGATATGATTAGAGTTGATATATCTGGAAGTTAAGTAACCTCCACATTTTTTCTTTTTTTTGCCCTTTGAGACTAAGCTATTACACACTGGGGAAACTCAAGTGGAAACAGATCTGAGACTAAATTATAATCAATATTGCCTTCTAGAAGGATGGCTGGCAAAAATTAGTGCCAACATTAAAGACTATGCAAGAGCAGTGGTACCTGTCGTGTCATGGTTTGAATTACCATTACATCCCTGCAGAAACAGAATGGATCCTGGAGAATCGCTGTAATGAGGTCTCATTGCTAGAGAAGATTACAAGGCATACTGCATACATAGGTACGTGCCATAGAGCCATGGGATTGGTGAACACATTATTTTCTATTTCACGTTCCAAAGAGAATCAACAACAGTTTTAATTCATATAGAGTAGAAAATTATAGCTATTTACCGTTTTACCTGAGGCATATGTTAACCATTTTGTCTTACATCACAATAGAGTCTGAAGAGATTTGTACCAACTGGATATCTCATGTAACATCAAGCTTTATATTACAGCCATTACCTTAGCAACATCAAGTTGATCCAATAGATGACACCTGGAGACCTTGGTAAGACACATAACATCCAAAAGGCACATGATAAACATACAAAGTTGCAGGAGCATTCAGTGAAGTTTTAGGGTCCTGCATGTAGGAGCATGCCAAGATATCTTCCTTAATGTAAAAAGCAGATCAACACATGCCGCATCCTCTACCACAAAGAAGAAGGTACTCCAGAAATGGCATGATGAGCACATGAAAACAGTGGCCACAGACGCAGGTCATATATAGGCCTAAGAGCATAGACTTCAAATTACCAATGCCAGTGTGGTTACTACGGTCAATAAATATCCAAATTGTTAGCAACAGAGATCAGTATTAAATCTTCAAACAAAACAATCCTCAGGATCCATAGTTCTTCACACTAACCTCCCTCTTTTAAGTCTACACTTGGAAGAGGAGAACATGGTAGTAATGGAGGGGCTATTTTTCAAACCCACATGAAAAAGGAGATTTTGAAACATAAGGGGTGAAATATAGTGACTATGGAAATGTACCACTCAGATTTACTGCTTTGGGGCACATACTTGACTAATAGCTCCAGCTATCATCCTGCTAATTTACCTCTGTATTCATGCCAAGGACACACTTCTCCTAGGCCGCTCCCAACCAGTAAGAGAACTTGGCAGAGGAAATAGTTCTGATCCCTTCCTATGAGAAGTGAAACTCCTCTCATGGGCAATTGGGGTGCATATAATTCTTAGAAATTTTATTACATTTTGGAAAATTTCTATCGAGTATTTTCAGACATGAACTGTTACAGATAAACCTTCTGTCATACAGCTGCTACAGTTGTGTTCCTTGCAAACTTAGGAGTCCTCATAGATTATGTATTTAGAAAGAAAGAAAAATATGGACATATAGCATGTGTATGATTTTTATGCTACATTACTGAATGACAGAAAAAGGGATCGGTTTTCGTTAGGCATCAATAAGAACTTATTCCTCACACTGGCAATGTTATTTATGTGATAATTAGAAGAATAGTCTGAACATTAGCTTCTGGCTCAGTATGTCTCAAATCCTATTTCTCTTCTACAAATACATACTGCTGTTGCCAAACAACAAAAACTATGTTAATACAAGACTAGGTCTGGTCCTGAGATTTTGTGTTACATTGTAGGTATGTTGGCACACAGTGGACAAAAGAAATATTTCTGAAAGTTATTTGTACAAGAGGATAGCTGGCTATTATTTTAAAAATCTGAATATAGAAATGTCTGTAGCCATATAATCCTCCAAAAATTAACTGTATCTCCAACTCAAATCCTCCTTAGTCAAATCCCACGAATACTCTAGCCTCTACAATGTATGCCAGCCTAATAAGAAGTACGACAGACTTTTTAATGATCACCATTCTAACTGGTGTGAGATGGTATCTCATTGTGATTTTGATTTGCATGTCTCTAATGACCAGTGATGATGAGCCTTTTTTCCTACGTTTATTGGCCATATAAATAATGTCTTTTGAGAAGTGTCTGTTCATATCCTTTGCCCACTTTTTAATAGAGTTGTTTGTTTTATTCTTGTATGCTTATTTAAGTTCCTTGTAGATTCTGGATATTACCTTTGTTATCTGGATAGATTGCAAACATTTTCTCCCATTCTGTAGGTTACCTGTTCACTCTGATGATAGTTTCTTTTGCTGTGCAGAAGCTCTTTAGTTTAATTAGATTCCATTTGTCAATTTTGGCTTTTGTTGCAATTGCTTTTGGCATTTTAGTCATGAAGTCTTTGCCCATGCCTATGTCCTTAACGGTATTGCCTAGGTTTTCTTCTAGTGTTTTTATGGTTTTAGGTTTTACATTTAAGTTTTTAATCCATCTAGAGTTAATTTTTGTATAAGGTGGAAGGAAGGAGTGCAGTTTCAGTTTTCTGCAGATGGCTAGTCAGTTTTCCCAACACCATTTACTAAATAGGGAATCCTTTCCCCATTTCTTGTTTTTGTCAGGTTTGTCAAAGATCAGATAGTTGTAGTTGTGTGGTGTTATTTCTGGAGAGCATGTGGAGAAATAGGAATGCTTCTACACTGTTTGTGGGAGTGTAAATTAGTTCAACCATTGTGAAAGACAATGTGACGATTCCTTGAGGATCTAGAACCAGTAATACCATTTGATCCAGCAATCTCATTACTGGGTATATAACCAAAGGATTATAAATCATTCTACTATGAAGATACATGCACACATATGTTTATTGCAGCACTACTCACAGTAGCAAAGACTTGGAACCAGCCCAAATGTCCATGAATGACAGACTGGATAAAGAAAATGTGGCACATATACACCATGGAATGCTATGCAGCCATAAAAAAGAATGAGTTCATGTCCTTTGCAGGGACATGAATGAAGCTGGAAACCATCATTCTCAGCAAACTAACACAGGAACAGAAAACCAAACACTGCATGTTCTCATTCATAAGTGGGAGTAGACCAATGAGAACACATGGACACAGGGAGGGGAACATCACACACTGAGTCCTGTCTGGGGGACAAGAGGACGTAGAGAATTAGAACAAATACCTAATGCATGTGGGGCTTAAATCCTAGATGACAGGTTGATGGGTGTAGCAAACCACCATGGCACATGTATACCTATGTAACAAACCTGAACATTCTGCACATGTATCCCAGAACTTAATGTACAGTAAATTAAAAAAAAAAAAAAAAAAAAAAGAAATGTGACAGAAGGGTAGTTTGGGTGGAAAAAAGACAGCAACCATAATGAATTCAAATTAAAATACTTAAGCAAATTTTTAAAAATATGTGAAA
The DNA here is from genome assembly GCF_003255815.1 of Theropithecus gelada. Lineage (NCBI taxonomy): Eukaryota > Metazoa > Chordata > Mammalia > Primates > Cercopithecidae > Theropithecus > Theropithecus gelada. The sequence continues at coordinate 101,363,545 of NC_037671.1, read as the reverse complement.
TAGAAGCAATACATAATCTTGTGAATACATTTCTACTAAGACCACCTCCTAGGATCTTGGAAAAGGTCTGGAAAAACATGTGGCCCTGAAGTTTGCATGTAAATGTAATTTAAAAATTTTTCCTTTGCCCCCAACCAATCAACTCATTCACTTCTACTTTTGTATTGCCTACCTCTATTAATAAGATCATCTCAGGCTCAAGATAGAACCCTCAAACTCATGCTTTATTTCTACCTATCATTTTTATTTTATTTTATTCAGGCTGTCAGAGAATTATTTATGTCTCTCTCGAACATTTTATAGACACTATTTTTTGTCATTCTTTTTTATATACCTTTTTCCTAGTTCTTTCTCTTGCTTAGAATGGTAGAAAACTGCCATACTCTCACTGATCTCTCATACTGATGCTAGAGTCACCTAGCATCAAGGGAGAGTTGCTCATATTATTCCCACACAAAACGCTGAAGGAGAATAAAGTTTAAACTACTAAGTAAGGAGTGTAAAGACTATACCAAGTTGTCTTTGTTTATTTTCCAGCTACTTCACCAAATGTGGCATGGTAGAGTCTTTCAGATATCTATGCCTTGTGTTTATTCATTTTTTACACAGAATATTTTTTGATCCTTTTATGATTTGACAAACTCCCAGACATCTATCAAGAGCTAGGTCTTATGTCATCATCCACTTCATGAAGATGGATCAGTTTTCTTCTCTCAAGTCACAAACTTACTTTGTGTTTTTGATGTAATGGTATTTGTATTGATATTGCTTTATACTATGATTTAATATTTTTGTTACATGAACTCTAAATTTAGGGACTATGTCTTGTGGCCCTTTATGTTTGAAGTACCTAGTAAAAATTTCATTAAATCTTTCTTTAATAAATGCCATCATTTACTTACATTTAATAACACATTGAATGCCATTTCATTCCTCTAGTGTTTAAGTCATCTTGCCAATATGATTCTAAATTTTTGTGTGGGGAAAAAAGTTTAAGACTAAGTAAGTCTTTATATGCCTATAATTTTGAACATATGGCTATTTTACCTTTATTTTTCATCACTAAAAAGAAATAAACACACAAATAGCTATAATAAGACAAATGTTAACAGGAGCTGGATATTTGACAAGATGAATAATGTGCACTTAATGGACTTTGCTATTAATTACCCTGTAGATCTAGGTACCTTAGAGTATAATAAATTATCATTATTCAACTTGCTATAGACAAATTTTTTAAATTACTCTAATTGTCATATTTGATATGAAAATAAAAAGCCAAGCCTATTAGTCAAAAGGGAGTTAGGGAAAGGAACTGCCATTTATTTAACATTGTATTTTCACTAGCCAACATATAAAGGTTTTAAGTTGTTTGATGATATTTTAATGATATCAATGCAAAAAGAAATATCTTTAGATATAATGGATGTTATTTTAGGTAATAATAAATAAATTTAGGCAGTAGACATTGAGAGATGACAAATAGTGAATAAGAACAATAAGAAAGATAATGACACACATTTGAGAGATCAACAAAGGTAGAATAATCTGTACTCCAGGACGGCTTAGATGTAGTGCTAACCTGGACCAAAATGTAAAAAGGCGAATGTCACATTCAAGGTATTCCTTTTTGAGGTTGAACATTACTATTTAGAATGGAGTATAATTTGGCAAAAAAATTAATGGCATCTCAAAAAAGATGATCAAAATAAAATGAATAATAGTTCCTTCTCAGTGCAGTAATAGTGCTGTGACCCATTTTGCTTCTGTTTCTTTTACAGTTCTGTTCTCTTTGTTCTAAGGACTGCATTGCCTTTTTGAATTTCTTCCACTTTATGGCTCTAGACACACCAGCATTATTTGATTGAGATATATCTATTCCTCTCATGTTTACTTGTGTACATCATTACAATTTTTTGTTAACCTGAATCGAAATATGGTTTCATTTCACACACAGGCTAGCACAACCAAGTTGAAATATGCTATAAATTGGGTTAAAACAGGTGAATTATTACAGCCACAATACAGAATCATATAGAAAGACCAAGTCTGGCATGGTAAGTGGCCAAGTGGACTAGAGGCCAGGGAGATCTTTAGAAGTTTGAATATATTTGTTTTTCCTTCAGTAGAAACCAGAAACAGAATTCGGGATTAGGAATACATCACAGGTGAAGACTCCAGAAAACTATTCAAAGGGAAAAAAGACGGTAGTAACACAACACTGGGCTCCTGAATACCCAGTGGAAAGTTCGGTATCTGGAAATAACTGACTACACAGCAAAATCCTCATGTGTCATCAACCTTCATACAATACAGAAGCAAAATTAATCTCTACCACCAAATATTTACTTACCACAAAAATTAACCAACCTGCAAGAGTGACTGACCCCAAAGTGTGTGAATTCTTTTAGGCATTGTAACAAAATAGAAATACATATTGCAGCATGTTTTCTAACCTCAAGAAAGTTTAGATCCAAGAAGATGGCCCAAAATGTAATAATAGAACAAGCAAATAGTAACATGTAACATGAGAGAAGACCAAACAGAGAGTAAAAGGAAAGGCAGAGTCCCATTATGTGCCTTTAAGCAAGAAAGCCAAAGAAACAAGTATAATCAAATTCTACCATTTTTTACTGTATGTAACAAAGAAAATGTTACATAATTCACATTTATTGCATTTTCTGTATACTGAAGTTGAGATAAGTGGTAGTGAATGTAGAGACTTACTATTTATTTAAAAAGAAATGTAGCCATAATGGTTAATTTTTTGTAGCAACTTGACTAGGCCCCAAGGTGCCTGAACATTTGTTCAAATGTTATTCTGGTGTATCTTTGACAGTATTTCTCGATAAGATTAATACTTGAATCTGTAGACTGAGTAAAGCAGATTAACCTTTCTAATGTGGATGGGACTCATCCAATACATTGAAGACCTAAATAGAACAAAAAGGCTGAGTAAAGGTCCTGTGTGACTGCCTGGAGCTGGGACATCTGTCTCTCCTGTTACCAGGCTCAAACTAAGACATCAGCTCTTCTGGGGTGTTATTCCTGCCAGCTTTCAGACTGAACTATGCCATCAGCTCTCCTGGATCCCTAACTTGCAAACTGCACATCTTTGGAATCCTCAGGTTCTGTGATCACATGAGCAAATTTCTTGTAATAACTAACTCAATAGCCTATCGGTTCTGCTTCTCTGGAGAACCTGACTAATGCAGCCTGGTTCCAAATACTGTGTCCTCTGATTTTTCCCTAAATGTTTTTGTTGTTGTTGTTTTGTGTCCTTTTTTCTTTTTGAATATAGCTGGATACATGCATACATGTATACTAACTACATATATTCTAACTATATGAATCACTTTGGTACACCCAACAGCAAATTGGAGAAAATGTGCATCATTTTTTTTTCTGTTTCTAATATTCAATGCCTTCCTTTCTATCTTTGAAGACTCATTTTTTATTTTATTTTATTATTACTTCTTTTGAGACAGAATCTCACTCCGTCTCCCAGGCTGGAGTGCTGTGGCGCGATCTCAGCTCACTGCAACCTCTACCTCCCGAGTTCAAGCAATTCTCTGCCTCAGCCTCCCGAGTAGCTGGGATTACAGGTGCCCGCCACCACACCCAGCTAACTTTTTTGTTTTTTTAGTAGAGACGGGGTTTCACCCTGTAGGTCAGGCTGGTCTATGGACTCCTGATCTCGTGATTCACCTTCCTCGGCCTCCCAAAATGTTGGGATTACAGGCATGAGCCACGGCCCCAGGTCAAGATTCACTTTACATAGAAAACCCTGCTTTATTCTTTTATTGTATGTACTAATTTGTATTGAATCCACACTTGCTTTATAATCCTTTATTTGCAATCTCTTACAATGAATGCCTATAAATCTCATTGTTTGTGTTTTTATATGGCATAGCATTTGAATCCACATGCCATCATGTTTCTCCTTAAGTAGATGGTAAATTGATATTTTAAGCCACCAATCAATCTCAGTATATTACAAATAAAATGGACAAGAATAACGTAACATTTTCTTTATTAGATATCACATTACAGTGGTAAAATCTGGTAGTATTTGGTGTTCTCTTATTTAGCTGTTTTATTCATTTTGCTTTTAATCAGAAAGTAAATAGGGTGCTCTTTGGTTCCTTACCTGACACTACATACTGTGTACATAACTATGTGTGTGTGTGTGTGCACACACATGTGTCTTTATAACCACACATATTGTTACATGTCAATTTATAATAATTACTAATGCTGTTATAAATATGAATTTCTAACCATAGAAAGCAATCCGGACTGGCTAATGCAAATGCAAACGAGCTCTTTAAAACTTGCCTGTCTTCCACTATAAAGGCTATAAAAAGCTAGGTAATTGCTTTGGTAGCCTCTCCTATAGCACCATACTAGTGGTGCCAGTGTGATACTTGTATTGACAGTATGTAAAGAAATCTTATAATCCAGTAATAATAAGGGAAACAATGCATAAAAGCAGGACAAAAATTAGAACAAATATTTCATAAAAGGTATGTAAGTGGCCAGTCAACACATTTTAAAATGATAAACATTAGGCGTTTGAGAAATGCATTTTAAAACCACATTGAAATACTACTACACATCCACTAGGACTCGCACTATCACGTGTTGGTGAGATTGTGAGGCAATTAGAATTTCATTTATTATTGGTTGGATGATAAAATTATGCAATCACTTTGGCAGATTATTATAATCATAATGTGTTAGGCCTTTCTCATGTTGCTCTAAATAAATATGTGAGACTGCATAGTTTATAAAGAAAAGAGGTTTAATTCGCTCATGGTTCCACAGGCTGCATAGGAAGGATGCTGGCATCTGCTTGACTTCTGGGGAGGTGTCAGGAAACTTCCAATCATGGCAGAATGGGAAGGGGGAGCTGGCACGTCACATGGCTGGAGCAGCAAGAGAGAGAGAGAAAGAGGAGGTGCTACACACTTTTAAGCACCAGATTCTCCTGACCACTCACCCACCATCACAAGAACAGAATCAAGATAGTGCTAAACAATTCATGAGAAACTGCTTCCATGATCTAATCACCTCCCACAAAACCTCACCTCCAACGTTGGGGATTACAGTTCAACATGAGATTTGGGCAGGGACACAGATCCAAACCATATCAGTTAAACATACACTTACTATTATATACCAGCAATTTCACCGATAGTCATTTTCCCAAAAGAAATTAAAATATGTGCTCAAAAAAGACTGATAACACCTTTATTTTTTAATCGCTCCAAAGGGATTAATTCTAGCACCCTTATTTTTTAATCACTCCAAAGGGAAAACAATTTGAATGTTCATCAACAAATAAATAAATAAACGAATACAGGTAGAGTCATTTAATTAAAATTAAAGTTAAAAGGAATGACTTACTGATAAATACAGCACTATGAACAAATTAAAAAACATTATGTTGCACAAAGGAAGTCAGTCACAGAAAGGGTATCTACTGTAGATACCCTTTCTGTGACTGACTTCCTTTGTGCAACATAATGTTATATGAAATTTTAAAATCGTCAAAATTAACCTATAGTGATAGAAAACAAAGCAGTGGTTACCAAGGGTCAAAGTGAAAGTGAGATTAACTGTGAAGAGGCAAAGGAAATTTCTTGGAGTGAAGGAAATATTCAACATTTTGATTACAGTGGTGGCTACCAAAGTGCACTTATTGGTCAAAATGAATCACACTATACATTTAAAATAGGGTACATTTTTTATAGGTAAATTATAGCTCAACAAAGTTGATTTAAAAGATAAAAATAATAATAGAACATTATTAGTCAGATTATCTGATATTTATAACTATTATGTCATAAATAAAGCATTAGGTTTTAAGATGCTATTCTTTAATATGCATTCATAGATTTTGATCTCTCTAAACAGCTATGTGTTAAATAGGATCATAAAATGTGTATTGTATGTGTATATGTTTTCATTTTTACCATTTCTACTATGAGAATTTAGCCGATGACTTGAGGAGGAATAGAAATTAGTTTAACTATAGGTTTCTCATATTTTAAATTGTGTCGAATAAGACTATTAAAAGCCAATATGAACTTCAAGAATATTCATCCCCATGGAAGCTTTTTAGTCTACTTCAGGAGGTGAATACAAATGCAATAGTAATGTAATAATAATTGTAATGGAGGAAGTATGCACACTTCTACAACTGATAGAAGAGTGAAATGCTTTACACTGATGCAACTACAGTAATTGGTTTGTTCTGCTCTGAGTTCAATTTAAAATGGCAATTATTTTTGAATGTGTGATTTAAATCTTTCAAGATACATTACAGTGAAAAGGAAAAGGCTTTAGAATTGAAATGTAGACTCACACAACTAGTTATGGAGGAGAAAATTAGTGTCCATGAGATAACATTTAAACTTTATGTAGTGACTTCAATCAAGAATGAATTTGGATTTCTAGAATGTATTATAAGAGCATATGAATATATAAGACTAACCGTTTAAAAATGACTTTTAACTTACAGTTAAACCATAATTAAAGAGAGAGTAAATGAGGTCTCATTCAATATGGTCAGCTGCACCACACTCTGAATACAAAAATATCGATCTAAGTCTGTTTCAAGTGTTTTTACATTCATGTTTTTGCAATTGTACCATTTTATATTGCAAGTAAGACTACCTGGATTAAATGATGTCAGCTTTATTCCTTTTTATCACAAATATTCATCTGCAAATAAATGTATAGAGATGAATATTTACAAATGCAAACGTATGATTTTACAAAACGATAGAACCTGCTTTTAGTAATTCACGATGCAGTTTAATGCTGCAACATTATCATTATATTCACAATTAAGTAAGATAAAACTTTGGGGAATTAATAAATTACAGTAAGATTCTTGGTAGGAAAATTACTCTAGGGTTACAACATTTTCAGGCCACCAAGGAAAGTGCCATTTTTAATAATTTAGAAACATATTGGAGAATGTTCACTTTTTTTTTTTTTTTTTTAAATTTATTTATTATTATTATACTGTAAGTTGTAGGGTACATGTGCATAACGTGCAGGTTTGTTACATATGTATACTTGTGCCTTGTTGGTGTGCTGTACCCATCAACTCGTCATTTACATCAGGTATAACTCCCAATGCAATCCCTCCCCCCGCCCCCCTCCCCATGATAGGCCCCGGTGTGTGATGTTCCCCTTCCCGAGTCCAAGTGATATGAATGTTCACTTTTATATATAAAAATAGCTAATGAGATCTAAGAAGTTTTTTTACTTTTATTTTACTAAAGACATATTTATATTATTTTATTTCAATGAAATTTTTTCTTGTAATGCACTAGGATTGTAATGTTTCTTACTTTTATTTTACTATGATTTTTTCCATTATACCATACAGATCACCAGTGCAAATGGACAACCTAACTAGTATGTGGCTGCCCTATTCCTACCAATATTATGTCATATTTCATATGGAAGAGAACTGACAATTGTATACATGCTACTGTTTTTTATTTCCATTTCCCTATACCTAATCCCATTCCTTCAAAATGATTTTAATGGTAATAATTAATAACGCTGCATTGGCAAAAGTGTAAAGGAATGGGAGAAAAGCGTGTCCACAGAGGTGGTCATGAACATTAATAAACTGACTTAACATAGTTACAGGTGTTCTAATAATGTAACATCCTAAAAATAAATGGGTCTTTTCACTAAAGTTTATTTAGGAGCAAAATCAGGGCAGGGTAGGTGGAGTACTTGTAATAATAATAGATTATATGTAATTACTTAGTTTTTCTAGGTACTGTGGTATATATTGTATATTCATTCTCTTTTCATTGACAAAAAAGTTAGCTGGTTACTATTACCTTCGAATAACAAACTTTAAAAACAAGTAGGAAATATTTAAACCTTGTATTAACTTAAGGATGAAAGTGTAAAGTGTATTACACAGTACACACACATTTTCTAGAAAATTCACATTTTCAGACACATTTCATTTTTTTTAATCTGAGGCTTCACCTCTACATTACATTCTATTTAAGAAGAAATCTAGAATAGCTATCTAGTTACAATGTTGCAGGCCCTTTAACACAATGAAGCCTTAATTTTAAAAGGTAGCCACAAATTCTGGATGAACCCTTTTTGTATTAGCTTGGTATGGCTATCATAACAAAATATTATAGACTAGGGGTCTTAAGTAACTGAAATACGTATTTTCTCACAGTTCTGGAGGCTATCACCTGGAGAGCCACATTTGCAGGTTTTGCTTCATCTGTTGCCTCTCTCCTTGACTTGAAAATGGCCGCCTCACATGGTCTTTCTTCTTTGTATGCAGAAATCTGGGTCTAAATTTCCTCTTCCTTTACAGACACAAGTCATGTTGAATTAGGACCTACATGAATGACCCCATTTAACTTTAATTACTTTTTTGAAAGCCTTATTGTGAAATCCAGTCACATTCTGAGGTACGGGAGTTTCGGACTTCAATATATAAATTTGGGAAAAACCCGCATTGAACCCGTAACACCATCTCGCCAAATTCTCCCAAGTTATTCTTACAGAATCATCTTTCTTGACATATATTTCATAATTATTTTATAACATTATAAAAGCAATAAAATTAGTATCAAAACACAAAAGAAGTTCCCACTAAGGTATCTCTTTTTAAAGTATGTTTATATCTTGCTATAATACAAATATTCAGAAGAAGGAAAAAGCACTTTGTTCTTATTATACATTTTCACCACATTATGACATTACTGTTTTTCAGTAGAACAACTATATAAGATCAGAGTTTGCTTGGGATAGACTTCAGTTACTCTTAAAACCTTTTCAAATTACACTTATTAGTAGAGCAAGACGCCTTAACTCTTAACTACTAAGTGTGGTCCAACACCAGCAGAATCAGCATTATCTAGGAGTTTACTAGAAATGCCCAATCTTGGGTTTTAGCCTTACAAACAAGAATGTGCATTTTTTACAATTTCCTGAGATGATTCTTATGTACAATAAAGTTGGGGGAAAAAAACAACATAAATAAGAAACCAGTGGAAATATAAGTGGTAGCAAGGTCAGAAGAAAGAAGTAAAGGTGCAGAAGATTGATTGCCTTTTTTTGTCATTTTTTACCTACTTGTATATAACTTGTATCCACAGACAAAATATCAGATATTACTTTAACGTGCTCAGTTCCCATTTTACCTAATTTCTGGAATAAATGCATTTTGATGATAGTGGTTTTACATGCATTATTTTAGTAGTAGTTTGCAAAATAATTTCTTGAAATAATAGTACTAAAAATGTTTTGAGGGGAATATAAAGGAGTATGTGGTCAATAAGTGATACAGTTTGAATGTATGAACCTACCAAATTTCATGTTGAATTGTGAGATTCCCAATGTTGGAAATGGGGCCTGGTAGGAGGTGTTTGCATCATCCTTCATGAATGGCTTGGGCCCATGGTGATAAGTGAGTTCTTGCACTGACTTCACATGCCATCTTGGTTATTTAAATATGTGTGGCACCTCTCACCCCACTCTCTCTCTTTTGCTCCTGCTCTGGTCATGTGATATGCCCAATCCCCTTTCACCTTCTGCCATGATTGTAAGCTTCCCAAGGCATTCCCAGAAGCAGATGCCAGTACCATGCTTCCTGTAAAGCCCGAAGAACCGTGAGCCAATTAAACTTCTTTTCTTTATAAATTACTAAGCCTCAGGTATTCCTTTCTAGCAATTCAAGAATGATCTAATATAATAAATCTGAGCAAGTCTGCATATTATATGTTTCTTACATACACACAATATGCATTAGTGTATTAAAGACTGAAAATTTCAGCAATGAAGGAACATGTGCAATGTTGTTAAACTCTGTCCCAAATTAATTTTACCACAGACACCTTTTCACTTAAATTTCTAGCAACTAACATATGCTGCCAAATTCAAACTTCAGCTCTATTTCTTTGTAGATAAAATTCAGGGCAAATATTTAAATCTTGATTATTTCAAAAGTAAAATGTAAGATCATATTTATCTATGTCACAGAATAACAAAGGGTGCCCCAGTTTCTGAATACATGTAAGTTATTATTTCATGGAACATATCTTGAGGAAAGCAGCTTTGTGGCAAATGAAAAGATATAGTTGACCTTTGAACAACAAAGGTCTGAACCATGTGGTTCGGCTTATAAGGATTTTTTTTTTCAATCAAACACAAATAGAAAATAAACAACTCATGGAATGCAAAACCTATGTGTTCAGAGAGCTGACTTTTCATATAAATGGATTCCACAGGGACAACTAAGGACTTGAATAAGAGCTGATTTTGAGGCTGGCCATTGTGGCTCATGCCTGTAATCCCAGTGTTTGGGAGGCCAAGGCTGGAGGTTCATTTGAGACCAGGAGCTGGAGAGTAGCCTGGACAACATCAGGAGACTCACTCTCTGCAAGAAATAAAAAATTATCTTGAGCATGATGGTACCACCTGTGATCCTAGCTACTTGGGAGGCTGAGGTGGGAGGATCACTTGAGACTGGGAGGTTGAGGCTACAGTAAGCTGTAATTGTGCCACTGTGTGCCAGCCTGAGCAACAGGGTGAGAACCTATCTCTAAATAAATAAATAAATAAGCTGATTTTGGTATACACAAGGATCTTGGATCTTGGAAAAATCCACCACGTATTCCAAGGCATGACTATATATATATCGTTCTATTATTAATATGTATACTACTGTTCATATGTATTATTCACGCATTGTTCAAAAAATTATTCTACAGGTGTAAATAATTGTAGATTGTAGTAGTTGTTATATACATTTATAGAAAATTATATATGTAATAATTATAAATTATATATGATTTCAAAGCTCCTATAACATTTATTCTTTTCATGCCTCACTAAAGTCACAACTTAATATACAAATATATATCAACTCTATCAATTTACTTTCATTTTAAGAACACATCATTTTATTGTTTCATCATTATTATTTTGTAACTTTCTTTGTTCTCATTCTATAACTCTCCAGTCAGAATCATCTTAACTGATTGGGTTTCTGTAACTCCTGTTTGGTCTTACAAAGAGAAAAGAGAAATGCCTGGATGATCAAGAAACATTCTGAAAACCAAATTTCTAATTTTGCATACACATAAATGGTTATGGTTCTTTATGTAGTCAGAAAAATTCCAGATCATTATGTTAAGGGAAATAAGTCAGGCATAGAAAGACAAGCATTGAATGTTTTCACCCATGCTGAAGTTTTAAGGGGATATGGCTCAATGATTTCTTTAGCATGGTTGCTAAGGAGCCTGGAAAGTCAGTACTCATCTACTCAAAATTACATTATATGATAAACTAAACAAGAATTATGTTTACATAAAATCAAATTTAGGTATCCTCAAAGTTTCCTCTTTCAAGTTATCATTAACAATAGTCAGAAAACAAACTTTCTTTTAAGAAATGCCAAGGATTATGTAAAAATATTTTTTCAAAGAATAAGGGTCAAAAATGGAGACTTTTTTGTCTTAATTTAATACGTTCCAAGGCAAATAATCAATTTGTCAGAATATAGTACAACTTCACCTATATTTTATGTGCTATAGTTGCAGGTGTTTTCCTGGAGGATTAGGAGATAGGGTTAATTTGCCACAACATCTTGAAATACTGTATTTCTACTGTACCTTTTCTATGTTTAGATACACAAGTACTTACCATTGTGTTACAATTGCCTGTGGTATTCAGTTAGCAACATGCAGTACAGGTTTGTGGTCTAGGAGCAAGAGGCTACACTATCTAGGAGCAAGGGACTATAATATATGGGGTAGGTATGCATTAGGCTAGATCCTCTAGGTTTATGTGACTACACTCTATGATGTTCCCATAGTGACGACATTATAGGAGACAATGTTTCTTACCTTTTTGCTATTTCCTAATTAGTGACCCTGTCTTCCAGCTTTCAATATCATTTTCTTCACTTTCTGTCAAGCCCTTACTAACAGCCTCTTTGAGGGCCACTAGGCTTCCACTAATACCATCTTCATGGTCCTTCCAGCTTCTACCCACTACCTGATTTTGAAGTTACTACTACTTTTTTTTTATTTTTGTTAAAGCAGCACCCCGCTACCAAATATCAAACACTTTCCCAATTTCTCTGGCAGTATGAAAAGACAAATTTTCCCAAAACTTAATAGAATAAAAAATAAATTATTATGTTCATGCATACTAGGGGCCAGAAATTTGAACAGGGCAGAGTTGGGACAATGTGTCTGTGCTTCACAATGGTGTTGGTGATCTCTGTTGGAACACTTAAAGGCTGGGGGCAGAAATCACCTTAAGATTTGTTCACTTACTTCTCTGGTGCCTGGGCTGTAACACACACATAGTAACTGGAACAGAGAGATATAGACTCACATTGGGCTCTAACACACACATAATAACTGGAACAGAGAGACATAGACTCACATTGTCTTTAAGAACTTGTATTTTCTGGTATGTTACATTAAAATGTTTTATTTATTTAAAATGTTTCCTGGAGCATGATATAAAAACAATAATCTAATTTTATTTTTCCATTTTTATGCCTTCTTGTTATCCAAACATCGCTTGTTAAAAGTAGCATATTTTCACTATTCATTTGAAAAAAACATTATTATTTATTGTATGTCTATATAAAACTGGTCACTTTCTGGATTTTATATTTTATTTTATTTTATTTTATTTTATTTTATTTTATTTTTATTTTTATTTTTGAATTTTAAGTAGAGAAGCGGTTTTACCATGTTGTTCAGGCTGGTCTTGAACTCCTAACCTCAAATGATCTGCCTGCCTCAGACTCCCAAAGTGCTGGGATTATAGGTGTGAGCCACCGTGCCTGGCCACTTTCTGGATTTTATATTGTATTGGTTTTATTATCTAATCATGTGCAAATGTCATGTTTTAATTACAGAGATTTTATGTTTTAGTATCAATCTTTTCCCACTTCATTGATTCTCTTTCATCATAATTTCCCTTTTTATCCTTGCAGATTTCTTCCAGATGAACCTTGTAATCCATTGCTATCGCTCGGAAGAAAATTCTGGTTATAACTTAAAGATAAGTGATATTTTTACGACATTATATGTACCTATCCAGGAACATAGTATGTGTTAGCATTTGTTCAAGTCTTCTGCCTTTCAAGAGCACTTTATTACAGGTTTCATATATGTTATCCACATTTTTTATTAAGTTTGCATTTACAGTTTTTATTCTGTTTTGTTTTCAATTTTTCTTTTCTGTTATCTGTAGACAAATTTTCATCATTCCTATAAAAATTTTTTATTGTTATGTTGATTTTATAATTTCTTATATTATTAATTCTCTTTGCTTTGGTAGTGTTTTTCCCTTGAATAATTTGTATTTTCCACATGCAATTATACCATCTAACCTTTCCAATTATTATGCCTCTAATCTGTTTTGTTGTGTCAAATGGCATTCTGTAATACCTCCACATAACACTAAATAGTTAGGAAGATAAAGAGCATCCTTGCCTTACTCCTAATTACATCATTTCCCAAGTAAGATACTGCTTTTCATACTAAATACACATATGAATTTATATGTAATATATAAATATTTATAGTGCATATTACACATAGGAAAATATTTGTCTATTCTTATTTTATTGAGGCTTTTTTAATAGAAAAAAAGTATTGGATGTTGACAAATGCCTTATCTATATCAATGAAGATAATACAACTTTTTCCTACTGAACTCTATTAACATTGTAATTATATTTGTTGATTTCAAAATATTGAACTAACTTTGCATTTTTTTCTTTTTTATTATTATACTTCAAGTTCTGGGATACATGTGCAGAACGTGCAGGTTTATCACATAGGTATACATGTGCCATGGTGGTCTGCTGCACACATCAACCCACTATCTACATTAAGTATTTCTCCTAATGCTATCCCTCCACTAGCCACCCACCCCTGAAGGTCCCTGATGTGTGATGCTTCCCTCCCTGTGTCCATGTGTTCTCATTGTCAACTGCCACTTACGAGTGAGAACATGCAGTGTTTGGTTTTCTATTCTTGTGTTAGTTTGCTGAGAATGATGGTTTCCAGCTTCATCCATGTCCCTGGAAAGGACATGAATTCATCTTTTTTTTAATGGCTGCATAGTATTCCATGGTTTATATGTGCCATATTTTCTTTATCCAGTCTATCATTGATGGTCATTTGAGTTGGTTCCAAGTCTTTGCTATTGTGAACAGTGCTATAATAAATATATGTGTGCATGTGTCTTTATAGTAGAATGATTTAAAATCCTTTGGTTTATATTTAGTAATGGGATTGCTGGGTCAAATGGTATTTCTGGTTTCAGGTCCTTGAGGAATCACCACACTGTCTTCCACAATGGTTGAACTAATTTACATTCCCACCGACAGTGTAAAAGCATTCCTATTTCTCCACGTCCTCTTCAGCCTCTGTTGCTTCTTGATTTTTTAATGATTGCCATTCTAACTGGTGTGAGATGGTATCTCATTGTGGTTTTGATTTGCATTTCTCTAATGATCAGTGATGATGAGCTTTTTGTCATATGTTTGTTGGCTGCATAAGTGTCTTCTTTTGAGAAATGTCTGTTCACATCCTTTGCCCACTTTTTAATGAGGTTTTTTTTTTTTTTTCTTATAAATTTGTTTAAGTTCTTTGTAGATTCTGGATATTAAACTTTTGTTAGATGGGTAGATTGCGAAAATTTTCTCCCATTCTGTAGGTTGCCTCTTCATTTGGATGATAGTTTATTTTGCTGTGCAAAAACTCTTTAGTTTAATTAGATGCCATTTGTCAATTTTGGTGTTTAATGCCATTGCTTTTGGTGTTTTAGTCATGATGTCTTTGCCCACACCTATATCCTGAATGGTATTGCCTACAGTTTTTTTCTAGTATTTTTTATTGTTTTAGGTCTTACATTTAAGTCTTCAACCCATCTTGAGTTAATTTTTGTATGAGGTGTAAGGAAGGGGTTTCAGTTTCTGTTTTCTCCATATGGCTAGGCAGTTCTCCCAACACCATTTATTAAATAGAGACTGCTTTCCCCATTGCTTGTTTTTGTCAGGTTTGTGAAGGATCTGATGGTTGTAATGTGTGGTATTATTTGTGAGGCCTCTATTCCGTTCCATTGGTCTATGTATCTGCGTATCTGTTTTGATAGCAGTACCATGCTCTTTTGCTTACGTAGCCTTGTTGTATAGTTTTAAGTCAGGTAGTATGATGCTTCCAGCTTTGTTCTTTTTGCTTAGGATTGTCTTGGCTATGCAGGCTCTTTTTTGGTTTCATATGAAATGTATTGTGGTTTTTTCCAACTCTGTGAAGTCAGTCAATGGTAACTTGATGGGTACAGCATTGAATGTATAAATTACTGAGGGCAGTATGGGCATTTTTACGATATTGATTCTTCCTATCCATGAGTATGGAATGTTTTTCCATGTGTTTGTGTCCTATCTTATTTCCTTAAGCAGTTGTTTGTAGTTCTCCTTGAAGAGGTCCTTCACATCCCTTGTAAGTTGGATTCCTAGGTATTTTATTCTCTTTGTAGCAATTGTGAATGGGAGTTCTCTCATGATTTGGCCCCCTTTTTGTCTGTTATTGGTGTATAAGAATGCTTGTGATTTTTTTACATTGATTTTGAGACTTGCTATTTGTTCATCAGCTTAAGGAGATTTTGGGCGGAGACGATGGGGTTTTCTAAATATACAATCATATCATCTGCAAACAGAGACAATTTGACTTCCTCTTTTCCTATTTGAATATCCTTTACTTCTTTCTCTTGCCTGATTGCCCTTGCCAGAGCTTCCAATACTGTGTTAAATAGGCGTGGTGAGACAGGGCATCCTTGTCTTGTGTACCTTTGCATTTTTAGAATAACCCCACCTGGTCATGATGTATGAAGATTATATAAATGTAATATTTAAATAGAATTAGTTTATAAAATATGCACCAGACAAATATAAAATTAATATCAAATTTCAATATGAAGTTGGATTAATTTTGCTAATAATTAAATAGAAAATTCTACAGAGATATTTCTATTTTTGAGAGGCTAAAATTCATTATCCTATCTTTTAGAATAGGCCAAGACCAGCAGGTTAATTAAAAATAAAAGTTCTATCTTTAAATCAATAGGTATTTGGGAAATTTTTAAAAAATTATAATGTAAAAATCCAGCAAACCAAGTCAATATGCTGTTGGCCAAATATTAAGAAACCAGAGTTTCAGATGACTATCGACAGGAGACCCACAGCATGTTCTCTCAAACATATTATGCTCCTCCTGTTAAAAACAATTGTGTGCTTGGTAACAGATTAGGCTGATGACTTTTCATTCAGGAAGGATGTATAATTTAGAAACCAGGTGGAGATTGACTTTTTTGTAACTGCACCTGGAAGAATCTTCTGGCCTCTAATTTGGAGAGCATTGACTAGAAGCAGCATACTTAAGAGTTCTCATCTTTTATTGAATCTCATATTTCTTGAACAAATATATCACCAATTTGTTAGAACAGCAAAGTAACTTGATTATTTACTCTCACTTGCTTTAAGATTTGTCTCTGAATTAATCAAGACATTTACTAACAATTTCTCATTGCCACTGATCACATCATGTGGAGTTTAATCAGAGGGATTTCTTAATTGTTTATAACTATGAGGTTCTCTTGAAATCTTGGTGATATTCAACTGTTTTTATTCATTTGTTTAACCCTTGGTCAACGAGCAAAGTTTTATTTGCTTTTCCCCTTTCTTGATAGCAAAAGAAAACAAAAACACACCAAAACAAACAAACAAAACAAGAATAACTCAACGCAATAGTACTTGGAAGAACAATGTATAAACTTAATTTTTTAATAAGACAAGCATATTAGTTGAATTTAAATACATGTCATTAAATAATAAAGGAATGCTCAGCATTTACAAATAGTGATAACTATTAATATATGTCATGAATGTTCATTATAGAAGTAACTCTTTCAATAAGAGACTTAGCTTCAGATTAATTTCACTGGAAATTAAGTTAACTATTTTTCCCAAGGTCCTAAATTAATAAGTTGCTGGGTAAAAATTCAAATTTATGCTCACTCTGGAGAAGGCATGTTGTGTGGATAAAGTGTATCAAGAAAAATAAAGCAGAGGCTGGCATAAACAAAATGATACATATACTGATTGATAAATATCTCTATTAAACACAAAAACAAAATTAAGTAAAACAAACAAAAATGAGGGAGCCCTGGATACATAATCAAATAGAAAAAAGGTAGAAACAAAGCAAAAATTAAAATGGATCATGAGCTGCCAGTGGCCTTTAAACGTGACAGTGTAGAGCCTCCATTCTTAGGCTTAACTTGGCTACTCGGTAATTCCGTAATTTAAAAAGAAAGAATGAAAAATACAGATACACCAAAAAAAAAAAATAAAGGCTAGAGTAAACTGAAGAGCATAATATAAAGAGCTTAATGACCTATGGTGAGCAAGATAATTCTCTATTTTAGCTGTAGCATTTCAAGAAGAGGCAGAGACCACCAGAGTTCCACAAGCATTAGTATTTATTTGAAAATAACTGGAAAAACAGATGACAGAATATGGAATAAATGAAAAAATAAAATTATTATTCACTTATTCAACGTATAACTTTTTTTTTTTTTTGAGATGGAGTCTCTCTCTGTCACCCAGGCTGGAGTGTAGTGGGGCAATTTTGGCTCACTGCAACCTCTGCCTCTCAGGTTCAATAGATTCTCGTGTCTCAGCCTCCTAAGTAGCTGGGTTATAGGCTCCTGACACCATGCCCACCTAATTTTTTTTTGTATTTTTAGTAGAAATGGGTTTTCACCATGTTGGCCAGGCTGGTCTCAAACTCCTGACCTCAAGTGATCTGCCCACCTCAGCCTCCCGAAGTGTTGGGATTACAGGTATGAGCCATTGCACCTGGCCTTCAATGTATAACAGTTAAGCACTAAATATTTCAGGCACTGTTTTAGGTTCTGGGGAGGATGATGTATAAGACAGAATCCTTGTTACTTAACCCCAATCTTGAAGTGTGACTTCTATGTTGATCATAGAACATGAAGAAATAGTTGACTTCCAACCATTATATATATATTCCACTAAACTTCAAATCCTTTCTGTTCTCACTATTAGCATCACACAGGGCCTTGGTAGTTGCAGAGAAAGGGAAGATTGTGCTGTAAACACTTTAGATATCTTGCGCAAGCATTCTGGCATCATTTCAGAAATATTCAGAAATTATCCTATTTATCAAGTGTGGAAAGAGAATGGAGAAGGACAAGATAAAATAATTCCATGGAATAACCTTGACCTATAGGAAAATATATTGGAACATTTACTTCTATACCCTCCAGAGGAGAGACTAGGAACAGTCACCAAAATAAAGCTGATAATTACTAATCCTAACTCACTAGGGGCTAAAAAATAGTAAAATCAGAGTCACATGTTAGGTGGGTGTTTTAGTTCATTTTCACATTGCTATAAAGAAATACCCGGACTGGGTGACTTATAAAGAAAAGAGGTTTAATTGACTCAATGTTCTGCATGGCTGGAGAGGTCTCAGGAAACTTACAAACATGGCAGAAAGCAAACGGGAAGCAAGGCACATCTTACATAGCAGTAGGCAAGAGAGAGCATGTCAAGGAGGAATTGTTAAACACTTATAAAAGCATCAGACCTCATAAGAACTCACTACCATGAGAAGAGCATGGGGAAAACAGCCCCAATGGTCCAATCACCTCCCATCAGGTTCCTCCCTCAAAACATGGGGATTATGGGGATTACAATTCGAGATGAGATTTGGTTAAGGACACAGAAACAAATCATATCAGCAGCTAACACAAAAATCAGGAGACACATAGAAATGTTAAAATTTAAAAAATGGGGAGAGGGAGTAGAAGGAGGAGGGCTTGCAGAAGAATGAAGAAAGTAGAATCTAGAAGGAACTTCTTCATGTGATGATGGAGTGGGAACAATTAGTTGTCCTCATATTTAAAAAGAAAAAACTTTCACCCTGGGTCTTGATTTATTAACTCAAAGTAACCTTTGAGAAAATATTCATATAGTCTTGTTCTATTTTTAGTGTTGCAGTTTTGGTTATGGTAAACTCAATGTAGTATAGATGTACAAGTTCTAATTTTTTAGGAGAGAAAGTTTGGATATAGTAATTATTTCTATGGGTTTACCAGTCAGTTATCAACTTACTGGCTCTTTGTTAAAATTCACCCTTTTTTTTCTCCTTTGCAATACTCCAGATGGGCTATGGCACACCATTGACTTCCAGGGAAGTTTTACAATATTTTATTGAGTAGATTCCAAACAAGTCTAGCCAGCACCCCAGTGGGAAGCTTTCTGCTGTCCACCACAGCAAGTTTCTCTTCAGTTAACTTTGTTATGAAGTGTGCTAACGCAATAAGCTCTGCTTTAGGGTATCGGAGGTAAGAGATTAAATTTATTTAACATATTTTAACTTTAGCTTCAGGATACTAAAGATAGGAGGTTGGTGACTCTCCCAAGTCTTTTTCTTCCTTAGGTAATGTACTTCAGCCCCAATAGTTCTAGCTGTACCTTCATATCTGCTATTCCTGTTTCTTATAAATGTATGTTTATTTTTATTAGTAGCTAATTCCCCTTTACTATTAAACACATTGACATTGAATTTTCCCTGTTCAAATTACTGGTATAATTTTGCCTCCTGATGGGACCTTGATTGATATAATAAGGATGCAAATATTTATTATTAATAGATTGTTGTGTGTTAGTTCTTTGAGATTAAAATTTGCTCCTGTTTTTTCTAATTATTTTCCCCACCCCACCATCATAAAATCAGATAAATCACTTCGTATTCTTTACCTCAGAGGGAGGATGCACCAAGGCAAAAAGTATAATTAAAACTAAATTTGCTGTGCCAAACTGCTTAATCTATAGGAGGCTGCAGAAGATTTCTAACATAGATTAAAAGGCTATAGAATTAACACAAGGTTAAAATATTCCCTTATACCCTACATATGCCAACTCCCAGGCTGGAGAAAAATGTTACCCTTTGTTTAAGATAAAAGGTACAGAAAGAAAAGGATGAGAGAAGAAATAGAACTGTGCCCCAAGGCGTTGACTGTTTAAAAATTTCTATGTTGCATTTGTGAGTGAAAGGAAATTTGACTGGAAAATTATTGAGTTCAAAGCTACTTCATTCAGACCTTACTTAACTTTTTTGAATGTGTATATACAGGCTATGCAGCCATCTGACACATTCTCTTTTATGGACTTGATGTTTTTTCCTTCTTGCTTAAAAAAATAAAAAACTTAGACAAAATCTAAGTAGTGTTGATTAGACTGAATTGAATTTTTCATTAGCGTGATATATTGTCCTAAATGTGTAGATTCTGTTATTTCTTCATTTAAGACAATTTTTTATCTTTAACACTTTTAGGATTGTTGGTATATAGTTAATCTTCTGTCTAGTTATAGAATACCCTCAGTGTCTGTGATCTGTCTCGATTATCTATCTTTGAAAACTACTATCTCCTCCAATTATTTTATTCTTTGCTGTGCATTTATCATTACCAGGAACCTTTTCTAATTATCTGATTGAGTTTTCTGCCTGGTGATTTTTGTTCCTCTATTGAGTATATAATAATGATCTTTTTGGAGTCAAATAGATTTTTTAAAATTATATAATTTTGCTTTTTCATCCTAATCAGTTTTCTTTTAATTGATTTTGCAATTCTTATTACATCACCTTTTCCACTGTGTTGAGTTAGAAGTATTTATTAGAGGAGGGAAATATTTTCTTTCTTGAATATATCACTTCTACAAAAGGTTCTTTCCTTCTTTACCATGAAATGTTATCTGTCACTTCATTTCCTTTTTAAATTATGTTAATATGTAAATGTTTTGCTGATTCTCCCATTACATATATTTTCTTTGAATTCATCTTTGACATGGGTAATTCAGTCTTGTTTTATTTTGGGCCCAAATTCATTGCTGATGGCTAACACTTGATTCAATTTCTCCCTTATGTTAATGTCCTGTGTGACTTCTTCACATGGTCTGTTTATAGCCATAATTAATTATGAATTATATGAATAGTTTCTTCAAATTTGATATCATAAATTTCAAACACTCTAAGACTATCTATAGAGAGTGCTTGGAAGGCACACGTGAACATGAGAAAAACACATTTATCCTCAGAAAATTAATGATCTAAATAAGGTAGTATGAAACTACCAAAGGGACTTTACATGTCTTGAGGAAAGCCAATAATGTTTTGTTTTATATAGAGAATACGAAGCTCAATTTGATGCAGAAGATTTTTTTCCTGTCTGGGTTCAGGTTTTCCTGAAGGTAGTTGAATCCATGGTCTTAACTTAGCTGCAGAGATTCTAAAGTTATCCATTAGAATATTAGTGTGGGTTTAGAAAATCATAATGAAGCAGGGTATGTATTTATTAGGATTGTGAGTTATATCTTTATGAAGTGCCTCTCTAAATTACACTATAAAGTAGACCATTGTGTTTAGAAAAGTGTGCATAGCATATTTTTTTGTAAATGTAACATCTAACATCTTAGACAAAGACCTCACTATTGACTAATTAGACATTATACAGCATTTGTTTAGCAAAAGTATATGATATCTTATATTTCTATTACCTTATTTCTAATCAACAGTATTTTTAGACGTAAGGTTAAAATAAGGTTAGTGAATAAAATAAAGTATAAAACTTGATTATAATATAAAATGAAAAAATGCAGAAAAGAAAAATAAATCACCAACAAGAGAAAAACTCTATTAGCGTTGATGTATGTATTGCTAGACTCCCTCTTTTTCCAAATCTAATGTGATATTTACTTTTAATTACCATATATCATAAGAATGTTTCAAGGTTATTACAAATTCTCAAGTATGTTGCTCCATCCTAAGATCTTACCTTTATCCATTTTATTACAGTTGGTTATTATAAAATTATTATTGTAAATAAAATTACAATGCATATTGTAGAGCATAATCTTTTGTCAAAATGTACTTTTCAAAATGTTACAATATGAGTGTCATGCAAATATCATCAATCACTCACCAAATATTTTGTTCAACTTGTTGATCAATGAGGAAACCATTAAGATGTTAAGTACTGCAAAGGAAAATTTAAAAACCAGAGATAAATAAAAACAATTAGAAATGCTCAACTTAATATGTTAATAATGTAATTTTGTTTAGTGTCCTCTGATAATATAAAATGTAATGGTTAGGGTTATGTTTTTGAGGTGATAAACCATTTTATCTGTAGTGGATGGCATCCATTTGCATTGCTAAGGATAAGACTAATTTGTATTGTTATTATTATTCAACAACACAGCTTGTACACTTACAGAGCTATCAACTAGACTGGACATTGGAATGAAAATCAAAAATGCAGATACTTATATCCTAATAAATACTAAGGTTCACATTCTAATTAATTTCCTTATATTATCAGATTATCTTAGAAGAGGCTATTATAAAGTATCTACAAAAGGATACTCAGTAGTCTCTTTTGCCCATTTCTAAGTCTTAGAATATTTTCCTGACACTGATTGGCAGTTCTAGCTAGTTTCAACAATAGATTTATCAGGAGTAAAATTATCACACTAAATATAATTAATGAATTAATAGACTAAAAACTTTAGAAGATGTTTTAACAAATATAACTCCTACTAATATTACTTGAAACTATCTTTTTTTTTTTGAGCCAGAGTCTCACTCTGTTGCCCAGGCTGGGTGCAGTGGCATGATATCAGCTCACTGCAGCCTCTGAATCCCAAGTTCAAGCGATTCTCCTGCCTCAGCCTCATAGTAACAGGGACTACAGGCACGAGCCACCACGCCTGGCTAAGTTTTGTATTTTTAGTAGAGATGGGGTTTCACCATGTTGGCCAGGATGGTCTTGGTCTCCTGACCTCATGATCCTCCTGACTCAGCCTCCCAAAGTGCTGGGATTACAGGTATGAGCCACCATGCACGGCCGAAACTATCTTTATTGGCATTAATAATTGGAATTAAATATTATAATATTATAATGTTTCCAAATTTTGTTAATTTTCTAGGTACAGAAATATTTTTAGTGATTGTTACTTGATTTTATTAATTTCCTGAAGCTGAACATTGAAAAATATGTGAGAGTCCTTTGTTTTTATATAGATGTTCTCTTTCTGATCTGTGTTTTTTTTTCTTGTTAAGCTTGTATCAGTGTCTTTATTGATTGATATGAATTTATTTATTATAAATATTGATCATCTTCATACTTGTAGCAAAATTTTTTTACCTAAATTAGTGTTGGTCCTTTCATTTTAATTATAAGTTCATTTTGGTTCTGTGGTTATTATTTTGACAGAAACTTTTACATGTTTATAGAGGCAAATCTGTTAATCTTATTTTGGTTGATTCTGCTTTTAAACACAACAGTAATATATTCTATATATTGTGTATATAAGAATTATATATAGTAATTTTAACTTTATTCCACCTGTTATTTCATGCATGCTTATATTTGTGGGTATGTCTTGGGCTGATGACCTGAGTATGTATTTCCTTCTTGAATAATTCAGTCCCTTGTTCAACTATTATTCTTTTGTGGTAATATAAAATTTGTACATGAATTAGTATTTATTTCTGGGAAATTATGTCAAACTATGCTACATTGTATTAGCACTGCTCTTCTAAGGAGAAGCTGTTTTCATTACTTCCTGTTCCATAACATAGTTAAGTACAGTTAAAGGATAAAGGGAAAATTTCTTCCCTACTCAAGGGTGTTTATTTAACCTCCTTGTATTAGAATGCACAGAGTCTTTTCTCTTTAATTTTTCTCAGCTAAACCCAAATCAGAATAAAACAACCCCTGAAAAATCATTCAGAAATGGATCTGTTTTTTTTTTTTTTTATCTCAGTCTCATCAATCCATCAACAGAAATGTAGTCACAAGAACCCCACATACTCCCATTTTGTTTTTGCATTACCTCACATTGAACTAGAGGAAAATAGTTCTCTATTTTTCAAGTAAGAATGTGAAAAAGAAAGTGAATATATATTTTAATATATTACATGTATATAACCTGTTTATACATTTATGTAAACAGATAATTTGTATATTTAGAAATGTAAACATGTATCTGTTTATATGTTAATATATTTATAAGTTATATATACACATTATATATAACACACAATATATAATTGCATAAGTTATATAACATTATATGTGATTCCATTTATATATAAATGTTCCATTTTTGCCATCGTCTTTTCCTCCTTTCTCTTAATTAACATCAGTTACAATATTATGTGACTTCACTTAGCTGAGAAATTATAAAGAAAAAATCAAATTTCAAAGCAAAATTAGGTGATTGCTGAAGAGAAACAACACAGGAAAAATGTAAAGCAAAATATTTCTTTGTTTTCTATTTTCATCAGCTATGATGAATGTTATAACCTACAAACCCAGAAAGAGAAAGCCGGGATGAATGACAAATGTTTCTTTCTCCCTATAATAGCAAATATGTGAAAAATTGATTATTCTAAAGCACTACATAAGAGTGTATTTTTTTTCAGAATTGTGAGATATTAATATATCCATTTATATTTTAAAGTAATCATTCGTCATCCTGCCTGGCTGTAGTATCTGGGTTATATGATTACCTCGACTCTGTTGACATTTTCCTGGTTGTAAGGATTTGGCATCTTTCAGATACTATGGCACTATATATAGTATCTTAACCATTGTCTCAACCTTGCCATACATAGAAGGGTCATAACCCACTAGCTTCATCACATAATGTCTCTATGTACCCTAGGGTGTATTTCTTTACTCGAATATAGTTTCTTTGATTGTTCTTCCACAGCCAATGTATTTTCCTAGGGTTCATCTATCACAAAACAATTTACAGTGCCTCCCAAACCCCCACTACCTTGGAAAGAATGAATTTATGTTTCCTTTGTCTCAAAGTGAATGGCTCAAGTAATACCATATCCCTGAGGCCTTGTTCTTTAGGTTCTCTCCATTTAAAGAAAATACATTTAGGTCAGATACTGAAAAAAGGAGCTGTGTTTAGATAGCTGTGAGAACTGGTGAAAAATTGCTTGGCAAGCAAACTTTGTTAGGAAAGTTTGCTGAACTTAAGAGGCTTACGTCTTAAAGAGTCTACAGCTTTACATTCTTTAAGATTGCAGAATTTGAAAAGTTAGTTTTAAGGAAAATAATGAAATTAATAAAATTATAAAATGTTGTTATGATTTTTCAACTGTGTCAATGATACTTCCCCTCCATGAGTCTAGAAATAAATGAGGCATTGTTTTCTCTCCTGTGACATTTTTATTTTATTTTATTTATTGAGGCAAAGTTTCACTCTTGTTGCCCAGGCTGGAGTGCCATGGCACGATCTCGTTTCACTGCAACCTCTGCCTCCTGGGTTCAAGCGATTCTTCTGCAGCCTTGCAGATAGATGGGATTACAGACATGTGCCACTACACCCAGCTAATTTTGTAATTTCATTAGAGACGAGGTTTCACCATGTTGGTCAGATTGGTCTCAAACACGTGACCTCAGGTGATCCTCCTGCCTCAGCCTCCCATAGTGCTGGGATTACAGTCATGAGCCACTGCACCCGGGCTCCTGTGACTTTTTTAAATGGGGTTTATATGTAATTATATACTTGACGGGCACTACTGAGTCTATAGCATAAGAATGTATTAATATGAAGAACCTCAAGGCACATAAAACAATTATTTTGCCAATGTAATTTTGTAACCACAGAGTCAGAATGATATATCTGTATAGTACAGTGGGGTTTTCAAAATCATTGTAAATTATTTTGTGGTTAGTTGAAGTTAAATTGCAATTATATTGTCTGATTTTCATTCATCAGGTTCTAGGTTAGACTTGGCCACAAGAGAAATTTGTGCTAGATTTAAAAAGTGGAAGTAAAGGAGCAGCAAATTTTCTCAACAATCAGTACAGAGCCAAAGGCATCACTGCAGCTCACATTTACTAATCTGGCTCTGAGTTAGACAACTAGATTACAGGTCCTTGTACACCTGCAAGATCTACTCCTTTAGTATGAGTCCCAGATTAAGCACATGTGCAGTTCTGTGAAAAAGGGCACTTAGTATTTTTTGCAAGTCTTTCATGTTGTCAATGTTAAATATCAGGAGACACAGAAGTGGGTTCCAGCTCATTCTCAGAAATTGCACTTTGTCTTTGTAGATTCCAATTTTTTTTTTTTGGTCATCCTGTCTATTCTACTTTATCCCTATTTTGCTTGAGCTTACTTTCTTGTCTACTTGTATGGCTTACCTACAACAACTTCAGATTAATCACCAGATGCAGATACAGCAGCCTTCTGTAGACTTCTTCACCAGCAGCTCTTCAGTCTTTGTTTAGTGTCTTTTTTCCATATCCAATAAGTGGATGCTACCACCACAGCTGCTCTCAGACTTGTGTAAGATTGAATCCCAATTGTATGTTCTTTATTTTATTTTATTTTATTTTATTTTATTTTTTATTTTTTGAGACTGACTCTCACTTTGTTGCCCAGGCTGGAGTGCAGTGGTGCATCTTGGCTCACTGCAACTTCCACCTCCTGGATTCAAGCAATTGTCCTACCTCAGCCTCCTGAGTAGCTAGGATTATAGGCATACACTACCACTCCCGGTTAATTTTTGTATTTTTAGTAGAGACAGGGTTTCACCATGTTGCTCAGTCTGGTCTCGAACTCCTGACCTTGTGATCTGCCTGCCTCCACCTCCCAAAGTGCTGGGATTGCAGGTGTGAACCACCGTGCCCAGTCCCAATTATATATTCATAACTGTATTTCACTCATAGTGGTTCTGCTTTTCTACTCGAAGCATACTGACACATTTGGTGACAAAAAAGGTAAACTGAGACTGAGACAACTGTAGCTATTCATTAAAGTTAATTCCTCACGTTTCCTGGGCCCAAAGCTACATTACATTCCTCAGAATTCTCCACAGTTTGGTGAACAGATACTTGTCTGACACCAGAAAAAAATCTGGTAGGATTCTGCAATGATCTCTTATTACTCTTCTTATTGATGAACGTAGAAGGTCCAGTGGAGGATTCTGAGGACCACGAGGATGCCTGAACCACGAAAAGAAAGGAACTTGGCTTCCTGAATGATGACATAGAGTGTTCCTCTCTTCCAGTTCATACTGCCTTATAACATGAGTGAGAAATAACCCTTCTTTAAATAAATCTCTATGATTTTAGAGCATTTTGTAACAGCAGTTAATACATTCTATCTAAAATGTTTGGAATAAAAAAGTAAAGTCAGAGCTTACAGATACCCATTTTTGATTTTTTTTTTTTAATTAAGGGAATAAACTTTCTTAAAGGAGTGAGAATAAACAAATATAAACAAACCAGAGTTTCTCAATTAATGTGGATTAGGCAGATATGTTGAATCACTTAAAAACAGATATTGTGCTAGATAACTGTGTATCCTTATCTATATAAATCTATCCACATCCATAAGCAAATCCATGTCTACAAAAACCAATTGAAATTTGAAAGTTTCATAAACAGACAAAATTGTTAATAATTTCTAAATAAGTAGATTCATAAGAATGAAGATGCTAGTAAAATCTTCCAAAAAATAAAAACAATTTATTTCAACATAATGGAAATAAAGTTAACATCAATAGATGCCAGAAGAGTTTAGAAAAATTTCTTCAAAGGCATACATGGGCAAACTAAAGATACTTTGGAAATTTTAGAGTTATATTTACTATATGTCCCTTTAAAAAAATTTACAAAGGATATTTGCTGGGCAATACCCATCAAAAATTAATGAAAATAAAGACCTGGAATTTAAGGTAAAGGGAAAGATAAGAATTATAATTAAGTATAAGTTTTTCTAATATACACAAAATATACCATTTTCATATGTAGAATTATAAACATTAAATTATATGAGCTTTGATTTTAAAAATGTATATATTACATGCAATTCTGGTCATGATTTCAACAATATGAAATTTAATAGATGCAAAATTTAAGTAGAAAAATTAAAATTTACAATATAAGACACACAGTTTTTTAAACAGAGAAAATATCACGATTTACCCTACCAGATTTTAAATAGCCTACAAAGTTATAATAACAGAAATATTGTACTGGAACAAATAAATAAAACAATAAAATCACATAACCCAGAAATGGACCTAGATATCAAAAGCAACAAAATAACTGATAGATACTGTGTAAAAAAATCAGTGGGAGAAAACACTGATGACATTGCATAACTAGATCACTTTATAAAATATAATTACCACATAAATAATAAGTTCCCAGTAGATTATACCAAACGAGATTGCAATTATGGATAATAAAACAAAACAGTAACTTAAAAAAAAAGTAGAACTGAGTGGGAAAAAGATTTAATACTCACAAAACAGAAGCAACAAAGAAAAGACAAAGGTTTTGTGTTCTGTGAAAAATAACACAACCAAAATTATTTCATGGATCACAGATCTGGAAGAGCTATTTGCAATGTCCAAAATCCTGAAGCTGTAATCTTAAAAATTCACAAGAAATGGATAAAAGAAGAGGAGGATATAGAGAAATGTGTATGTATGCATGTGTGTGTTTGTTGGGTGGAGTACAAGGGCTAAAGGAAAATCTTTCAAAGTAAAGAGAAAATTATTAAAAACATGACAAATGCACAAAGTATTTAAATTGATAGCAGGCTGAAAAATATAAAATGAATAATAAGTATGAAAGGAGCTCTAAATCTTGAACCAAATCCTGGAAACACATCAAAACAGAAACTCTTTAAAACATAAATCATACAGGACCTATGAAACAAAAATACAAGTTAAAGAACAAAAACAAGATACACAGGTAACAAATAGCATGATGAATGGAATGGTACCTCACATCTCAATATTAATATTGAATGTAAATGGCCTAAACGCTCCACTTAAAAGATACTGAACCACAGAATGGATAAGAACTCTTCACTCAACTATCTACTGCCTTCAGGAGACTCATCTAACACATAAGGACTCACATAAACTTAAAGTAAAGGGGTGGAAAAAGACATTTTATGCAAATGGACACCAAAAGAAAGCAGAGGCTCTTCTTGTATCAGACAAAACAAACTTTAAAGCAACAGTAGTTAAAAGAGACAAACAAGGGTATTATATAATGGTAAAAGACCTTGTCCAACAGGAAAGTATCACAATCCTGAACATATATGCACCTAACACTGGAGCTCCCAAATGTCTAAAAAGATTATTAATAGACCTAAGAAATGAGATAGACAGCAACACAATAATAGTGGGGGACTTTGATACTCCACTGACAGCACTAAGCAGGTCATCAAGACAGAAAGTCAACAAAGAAACAAGGGCGTTGCTTTTAGAAAATTCAACCCTATGTGTTAAATAGCCTAGGAACTTCAAGGGAAAAATTGTTTGAAAGTGAGGTCAACAGAAAATATACACATTAAAAGATAGACATATTAAAGAATTATCACAAAAGTAAGGGACACATAAGTAAGCTATAAAATCTAGTGATATAGAATGAGAAATTAAATGTATAGAGTAATGAAAGGCATTTATAGAAAACTCACAGTAGTGATTACTTTTGGAGAACAGCAGGGAATTAGGTTTAGGAAAGATCACATGGAGGGACTATTTTCTTTCTTTCTTTCTTTCTTTTTTTTTTTTTTTTTTTTATACAGAGTCTCACTCTGTCACCCAGGCTGGAGTCAGTGGTGCGATCTCAGCTCACTGCAACCCCTGCCCCCTGAGTTTGAGCAATTCTCCTGCCTCAGCCTCCTGAGTAGCTGGGAATACAGATGTGTGCCACCACACCCAACTAAGTTCTACTTTTTTTGTATATTTAGCAGAAACAGGGTTTCGTCATATTGGCCAGGCTAGTCTCCAACTCCTGACCTCGTAATCTGCCTGCCTGGGTCTCCTAAAGTGCTGAGGTTACAGGTGTGAGCCACCGTGCCCAGCCTGGGACTATTTGACCTGGGTGATGGTTACAAATATTTTCACCTTGAATTCTACATTACTTTGTGCGACCATTGAAATCTGATTTTGTTTTGTAATAAAAGAGTTTACATACAAATAAGAAGAGACTATAAGTGCACACATTGCTCAAATTAATCAGCCAACTCTGGTTCAGGCCAAATCAATGTTTGAAACACTATCTCTCACACCTGACACTTTTTTAGGCCACAGGAAAACACTTAACATCTTTTGTCATATGTCTTTAAAACAAATTTAATTGTTTCAAAATGCCAGTAAATTCTCTCTTTATATTTACTCAAAGAATAGCTTACAGATATGCACAAAAGGAAGCATGCAAGCTACCATAAAACTTAAGCATTTTTCCGTCTATTTGAAACATTCTATATGTTTATCAATAAAATATATTTGGATTAAGAAGGTTTTAAAACAAAATACAAATATCTGAAAGATATATTTTTGAGCAATCAATTATGACCAAGATGAATTACAGCTATATACTATTCATGTAAAAGAAAAATAATACCAACTATAATGCATAATGCAATGTGTTGACTGCGCATATGCTTATGTTGTCACAGGCATAGAAAATATATTTACAATGGTACATCCCAAATTATCAGTAATCAAATAATATTCCTCTTTTTAAAAAATGTTAAAATATATTTTGGAAGGAAAATGTATTTCAGGATTACTTTCAAAATCAAATAAATTTCAAAAGTTAGTATAGTCCCAATCAAAATTCCAAAAGAGTTTTATGAATTCCATGATGTGATTCACAAAGAAAATGAATTAAAATATTTTAAAATTGGAAAATTTGTTGATAACACAAGAGTTAACACCTATAATGCAATGTGCTAAACAACATTGTAAAAACTATACATATATTCATTTAATCATTATGCCAATCTTATATGATATACTTATTATACCCATTTTATAAGATGAGAATCTAAAAACAGAGAGATAGTGGAACTTGCTAATTAGCAATTGGTAGCGTTAAGATTCAAACATCATATTGCTAATTATGTGATCTTAGGCAAGTTCCATTATCTCTCCAGGATCTGTATCTGAATCAGGGTTCTATATTTCATTTCTGAGAGGGATCATATTATTTTATATATATCATAGCTGTGTGACATTTATGCAAAATAGATGAATCAGTATATGTGTATATACATATGCAAATATATGTCAGCTTTGCTTGTGATAAATTTGTTGTTTCACATTTAATGAACTAGTAAAGTTCTCTTTACTATTATTAAGATAATCATCTACTTATTTATATTAAAAAAGACATATATATCTTACCCCATTCCAAAACTAAATTCCAGATAAATAAAAGAATCTTATGTTCATATGTGAATTCTACGTTTAAAAAGATCTCACAAAGTCAGGCAAAGGATGAAGAAACCACAGTAAATAAAATTATTTTTTAATCTATAAATTTCTCAAAAACAAAATATATCTTTAAAAAGATAAAGGAGGCCTGGTACGGTGGCTCATGTCTGCAATCACAGTACTTAGGAAGGCTAAGATAGAAAAATTGTTTGAGCCTAGGCATTTAGAGACTAGCAACATAGTGAGAGCCATCCCTACAATTTTTTGAAATTTTAAAATAAAGAAAGAGTGTTGGCCTTATTTGAAAACTGTATTTTTTTTTCAGTAATTATACATTTGAAGTATTTTGAATAGTTAAAAAAATAAATTATACATTGAAGTATTTTGAAGAGTTAAGAAAATAAATTATATATCTGAAGTATTTTGAAGAATTAAGAAAATAAAATTTCTTCAGGGTTTTGGGACAGGTGGGCTGGCTGATTTCCTATTTTAAGATGGTCTAAGGAAAAGGATAAAAGCCCTTCAATCAAGCCTTAGCTTATCTAACCCACAGCCAATCAGTAACAAAAGGCTCAGTAAGCTATTAATCGTTAAGTTTCTGTTTCAGGGGCTAACCATTTTCCTGGAGCCCCACATGTGCAGTTAGACTTTAACCTAAAGTTACCTTTTCATCATTTTAATGATCAGAATCATGCTGAGGGGTAGAGATTTGAAATGTCAATGTTACACGCAATGTATGAAGAAGCATGTTGAGCAACTGCACAAGTGCCAGACAACTCCTCTTACACATGCCCTGAAGTGACCCTTCCCTATGAAAAGACTCTGAGCTGCACACCATCCTCAGGGAGCAGCCTACTCCTTTTTCCTTTCTAGAGACTAGTTCCCTTGTGCACAAGCTAATTAAATCTCCTTTAATGCTATGTTTGGTAATCTTTAAAACTATTTTGCATTGTTAAATCAAGAAAATTAACCACACACTTTCTTCTAAACATCATGTTTACTATGTGAATGAAACTGACATGTCCAAAGTTTTCCTATTCATTTATCTGATCTAGTTTTTATTGAAGTAATAAAATAAATCAATACCATTTAAATTTAAAATCTAATCTTCAAAAGAGTTTTCTGAAAATAGAAAATGATTTTGATTTCTCTAACCATTTACAGATTAAAGTTTCTTTTCCAAAGAGAGTGCTTGGTTCTTTATAAACTGTAATTCTGAATTAAAAAAAAAAGTTTATTGAAAATCATGGATCAGGTTTGTGACAGTTTAGTACCTACTGTTATTCTTAGGAAATGTCTTCATATTTTACAATATCAAGTTAAATGGGATGCTACAAACACTGTCAGTACCTTACAAACAATACTCTATTTAACCATCATTTACATTAAAACTGACTTAAGTGAAGTTCACACAAATGCAAGTTTTCAAATAAAGTAAGTAATGGGTATTCAGCCTGACATCATGAATTACTGGCTGCCCAACTTGCTCTGAGGATTCAGAATATTGAGCAAAAAAATACACATTTTGGGGTTACTAACCCCAGGAATCTTGTACTTGTGCTGAGCTTTAATTTTAATTAAAAAGAAAAAAAAAAAAAGAAGTGGAAAAATAAATTTGGGCAAAATCAGGAATGGGAAACCTTATGAGAAAGGAAATTTAATGTTAAACTTATCTATATTTTCTAAAACGCTCAAAAGCTGCCAAAATGCCCTATTTATTAATAAATATTAAATTTTAGTTTAAACTATTTTTGCACAAATGGTTCTCGCTTGAGGATTTATGAATTTATTAATCTATTGAAAAATATAAATTAGTATCCTAAAAAACTATTTTGAATATTTTGTATTACTTAAAAGCAATTTTGACAGAATGAGGACTGAAGAATTGCGCAATTTGAATGTAAAATTTGAATCCTTAACCTTTTTAATAAAAATAATTTCTCAAAATTTTATCATCATATTTCACAAAGGATATTAATTTGCTTTTTCTCAAACATAACAAGCCAGGGAAGTGTTCCAAATGAAAGCCCTAACAAGATTTATTATCCACATTGCTTGAAATTCAACAAATCAAGCTTCAAATAAAGATTTTATTAAAATATACTCAAAATTTATATATCATGATAAAACTAAATGACAAAATAACTACATAAATATTCTGAGGACAAAATAATAAAAATTAATTATGAAACATCAAAATGTGAGTCAAAAATGAAATAAGTTTTGTATATATAAAGAGTGTGATGAAACTAGCAAAATCTCACCTCGGCATTATTTAGAGTTTTATGACATTTTAAGAACTTTTTCAGTTTTCATGCCTATGTTATCTTTTGCAATTTTCCAAGCAATTTCCTTCTCATCATTTTCTTGACATTTCAGTTATCTTCACAAAAAAAAAAAAAAAAATCTATTTTTTTGCTAAATAAAAGCTGTTTTTTTTTTTCCGCCACAGGGAAAAAAAAATTCCTTAACTGGAGGCAATTTGAAAATCTGAACAGGCAAAGAATATATATTTCCTATTCTGTATTGTGTAAATTCAGTATGATTATCTTGCATATATTTCACTTCTCTCAGTAGTGACCTTGGAGGAATCCCATCTTATTTGTGCCTTTCTCAATTAAGTCGCGGAAAGCATTTGTGCATCTCAGTGCTTAGATTTCGATACATAAAACACAATGGCTATAATGTTCATTAATGTTTTACCAATTTGTTCCTAATATTAACTCTGAGATAGTTTTATTTCTTGTAACTTGGCTTATTCCAAGCATACTATGTAATGCATTGTTGTATACTGTGTTTCTGAAATTCCTCGAGTGGAATGCAATTTTAAACTCTGAAATACATTATTATATAGAGATTTAAGGAATCTCATTATCCTCAAATAAATCTATGATATATTGCAGGGAAAGTTATTGAGTATGCTAATTATTTATATTATTTTTATTGCAATTCAAATCCTTTTTATTGCAATGTTAATAGATGTAGTTTTTATTTTAAAAGCATTATGTATAACTTTATTAAAATAGATATTCAAACATTAGAACTTTAGGAGATGTATTCAAACTAATTGAAAAAATAGAGGGCATTAACTGTGTACCGAGCACTGTACTGTTTACCAAATATACAGAAAGTCTTATAAAATAGTTATCTCCACCAAAAGAGGAGATCAGTCTGAGCTATTCATTTGATACCTGGGTTAAATATACAAAAATGGTTAATCTTATCTTGATAGATAACGGTGATTGATTAAATAGCTCCCTATAATACTGAGCACTAGAGCTGTGCATTCCTTAAGCAATCTGTGTTCTAGATGACCCTTGGAGAAGCAACTAGAAAGCATTGGTGTTTAGGCACATCGCTTACAACTTTTGAGCTTAGGTTTCACCATCTAGGTAATGAGAAGATTTTTCCAGGTGAACAATTGAGGAAAAATATCTTACATTGTATCTCTCTGTCCCGCTAGTAGTATGAATAGTAGTATGAATGGTTTCCTTAGTACCAAACAGATTCCTACACTAATTCCTCAGGAACAGATTTCATAGTTTCACTATTATGTGGTATGAGAAAATTGTGTAATTGTTTTTTTTTTTTTTTTTTTTTTTTTTGAGACGGAGTCTCGCTCTGTCGCCCAGGCTGGAGTGCAGTGGCCGGATCTCAGCTCACTGCAAGCTCCACCTCCCGGGTTTACGACATTCTCCTGCCTCAGCCTCCCGAGTAGCTGGGACTACAGGCGCCCGCCACCTCGCCCGGCTAAGTTTTCGTATTTTTTAGTAGAGACGGGGTTTCACCGTGTCAGCCAGGATGGTCTCGATCTCCTGACCTCGTGATCCGCCTGTCTCAGCCTCCCAAAGTGCTGGGATTACAGGCTTGAGCCACCGCGCCCGGCCTAAATTGTGTAATTGTAAGTAAATTTCAGTTTTATCAAATAATTGTCAGTGAAAACAAAACTTTTATTTGCCTTCACAGGTAAACATGTAAATGGTCCCATAATGAGGATGACACTTTATCTTTTATTTTACATTTTTCCTTTAAATGTTTATTTTTCTAACAATTTTGGGGTTGAATCATACTCCTGAAAAATACAGTGCTGAATGCAATAGTACCAAATGTCCAAATCTTTAAAGTCTAAATTCCTAAAGTCAAAAATCACTAATGCCTGAAATCCCCAAAATCACAATTACAGCATAAAATCATCATATTAGATAGAACTAGTAACTTGTTATTGTCTTTACTTGGAAATTAAGTTTGACGCATATGGATGTCAAGCTGACAATGGGTGGACTTGTTGAATTAATTTTAGATGTTAATTTGAGATTACAAAATATCTAGAATGTGGTAAAACTATTTGTTATGCTATGTATTTAATCTTTGCATTATTTTCAATAACAGAGGTGCAAACTGTGTATAGAATTTTAGAAAATTCTTATTCATTTTATGCACTTGTTTATGTAAATGCAATGTTTGCATGATATATATTTGTGCCCCCAGTTTCTTTTCTTTCCTTTTCTTTTCTTTCTTTTTTTTTTTTTTTTTTTTTTTTTTGAGACAGACTCCTACCCTGTAGCCCAGGCTGGAGTACAATGGCGTGATCTAGGCTCACTGCAAACTCTGCCTGCCGGGTTCAAGCAATTCTCCCTGTCTCAGCCTCCCGAGTAGCTGAAATTACAGGTGCCCACCACCACTGTGGGCTAATTTTTGTATTCTTAGTAGAGACTGGGTTTTTCTGTGTTGGCCAGGCTGGTCTCAAACGCCTGGCCTCAGGCATCCCAAAGTGCTGGGATTACAGGCGTGAGTCATGTGCCCCCAATTTCTAACACAGAGCTCCTAAAACTCTCCTAATCTCCTGAGTTATAGGAGTGCTAAAATCATCTTTTTAAAAATATTTGGTCTTTGACATCAGTTTCACACACAGAGCTCCTAACACACAGAGCTCCTTGGAACCTCCTGGGTAATAGGAGCATTTTTTGTTCTAATGAAGCAACTCTTGTTGGGCTTCTGGGTAGTGGCTGGTCACCAAAAGGATCCAGCCATAATTATTGAAGCTTGGAATTTTCAGCTCACCTAATCCTCTGGGAACTGGAGAAAAGCTGGAGACTGAGTTAATTATCGATTACACTGTGATGAAACCTCCAAAAATAAATAAATAAATAAACTCTGAAGTACAAGGTTTGGAAAGCTTCCATAATTCATATTCTGAACAAAAGTGTTTCAGGTTGGTATCCACATGTCAGGAGGGTTGTGTACCTCAACTCCATCGGGACAGAAACTCCTGCACAGGAAACCCTCCTAGATCTCCATCTACGTGCCTTTTCATCTGGCTATTCATCTGTATCCTTTATCCCATCCTTCGTGATAAATTGGTAAATGTCAGTATACGTTTCCCTGAGTTGCATGAGCCATTCTAGCACATTATAAAATTTTAGGAGGAGGTTGTAGGAATCCCTGATTTGCAGGCAGTCTGTTAGACGCACAAGTGACAATCTGGACTTGTAACTGGTGTCTGAGGTCAGGGATAGTCTTGTGGGACTGAACTGTTTACATGTGGGATAGGCATTAAATCTATAAAATTAGTGTCAGAATTGAGTTAGATTGTAGGATATTCAATCAGTGTCAACTAAGAATTGCAGAATCGCTTGGTGTGGCAAAACTCCCCCAAATCTGGTGTCGGAAGTGTTGAGTGTAATAGAAGATTGTTTTTCTTTCAATATCACATTGACAAGCTTTAAAAAATGTTACCCTATTTTTAAACAGAACAAAAATTGAAGGCCTTCCCCCTCCCCAATAATATTGCAATCTTTGGAGAGATTTTATCACAATTTTTGTGTGAGTTTATACTTTCTAAAACCTCTCCCTCTAAATCATTGTGCATTTTTACATCTTCCATAAATATATAAGGAATTATTACCTCCCATGTTATACATTTATATATATATATATATTTATATATACATAAAAGGATAAGTAAACCCACTTGTTTGTTCATTGCTGATCGGTTCTTCCAACGTGTCCTCAGCATTCCATAGAGAACCCACATTTGAAGAGTAAATGCCAGCCATTCCTCATAATGTAAAAAACAGTGCTCAATTTTTACAATGAAAAAGTTAATTGAGCCATTCTAAATGCAGTTAACCCTTGAACAATGCAGGGTTTAGGGGCACTGACCCCTCTCCAACTGTTGTCACAGTCGAAAATTCATTTATAACTTTCGGATCCCCAACTCTACTAATAGTTTATGTTGACTGGAAGCCTTATGGATAACATAGTCATTTAACATATATTTTGTATGTTACGTGTATTATATACATATTTTGTGTGTTATATGTTTTATGTATATTCTTACAAAAAGGTACGCTAAATAAGAGAAACATGATTAAGACAATTATAAGAGAAAACATATTTACAGTAATGTACTGTATTTATTGATATCATAAGTTTACCTTATCTCTTTATAAGGTGAATCTTCTGTCTGAAATGGCAGGCAATCACAGCTGCAGACCTCAATCTCTGGTACGTATCAAGCAACTTTCTTGTAATGTCATGACTTGTCTCTGCTACTTGGAAGCACTTCCAGCATCACTAGTGGCACTTTGCGTGAGTTCCATGATGTTATTCAATATTTACAGTATTGCACTAAACACAATAAAAAATACGTGAGAACCACGAGAGATCACTTTATATGTGATATGCAATTTACTGGAGAAATGAACTGCTCATGCAGAGACGATTAGCATCACATGGTGTTTTAAGCATATACTCGCAACACTTAAGCTCACTGCAATAGCAATGAGAAACAACTATGGAATTATTACAGCAGTACAGTATGTACTACGGTTAATTTTATGCAGTTATAATTTAATACTGCATCTTTATATTTGTTTACATTTCTCTCCACTGCAAATGGCACCATGTACTCTCTGTGTTTGTGTATGTTAAGTTTTTATAAATGTTAAATTTTTATTAAAATTTTGTGTATATTTTGTGGTGGGAAATGATGCTACAGACTTATATCTACATATATTTTTGCATACATGGCATACATAACATTTTCTTATTTTTATTTTTTTGGTATATCTAGGGTGGCAGTTCATCTGTGAGTTTTCTCAAATTGTCACAGATCTCCAAAAATTGTTCCCATGTGTTTATTTTTAAAAATCCATGCATAAGTGGACCTGCACAGTTCAAACCCTTTTTCTTCAAGGTCCAGTGCACTGTAGCAGATATATAATCTAATGAAATAAAGGATAACAAATTTTATTGTTTTGAATTTACAATCTGCTTTTAAGATTTTTTAAGCAAGATAGAAGAAATATATTTGATATCTTTTTTACTTAGTCTGAATAAAATTATTATATTACTTTGAATAACCAGTGAGTAATTTTCTTTTTTATTTCAAATAATATATAAAGTTACTATTAAAATATAGATGTGATTACATTTTAACAGCCAATTGAATGCATATTACATTTTATTTATTAAATCATTGTTTTGTTATTTGTGTTATTTTTCAAAAGCTTTTAGCAATACAATTTGTAAGATAAAAGCATATTATAACAAAATAACAATATACTAATACTTTCAACATTTCTTCTTTGAGGTATAAAGCATGTGAGAGCCCTCTACTAAGTAGGAGAAGAATTAGATTGTAGTTAGAAAATCACTAGTTGATTGCCAAGGAAAAATGTCTTAACCTCTCAAAAACTCATTTTCTTCTTCTGACTTTGTACACAGAATAAGCTCCAGGCAATCTTACAAAAATTAAATACTAGATTAGAGAGATTTCTCCCAATTCATTATCAGAATTCGCCCAGTTGGCAATTATCTTAAGATATTTTCAAAGATTAAGAAGCAAAATTGTTGTATTTTGTGGCCATCATTGGGTCCAGTTTAGTATGACCAAAATCTTAACAAAAGTTGTAAGCCCACTTTAAGAAAAATAATCAAACTAAGCACAGAGTCTTGAAAGCAGCCCATGCAAAGGAGAGACTCTGAAGCTTAAACTGTATTAGCTTTTTGCAAAATGTGTAATAAATAAAAGGAGCTAGATTAGAAAGAGATGCTTAGATAGAAATTGGATACAATGAAAAAGAAGAAAATGTGTTCCAGGACCCTGTAGTTGAAGGCAGTATAGTGTGTTCAATGAAATGAAAAAAAAAGAGAAACAAAACGAAGCAAAACAAAAATCCCTGTGTGGCTGGAATGGATGCAGCTTAGGATAATGTGAGCATTAAACCAGACAGATGTAAAAAAAAATAAGTTGATAAAGGGTACTGCAAATATTAAGAACAATTATGTATTTAACATTGTCTTTACATTGAACAAGAGTATATGTTTTGAGAAGAGGCCAGTGAGGTACATGTGACCCTCAAAACATAAAACTCTTTTAGGCCATTTTAAAGAGTTCTGTCTGCACTTTAAAACAAATATAACTCTCAGAAAGTTTTAAATTGGATAGATAGGAATGGGAGTGGGGCCAATGAATGCCAGCAGATTTGTGTTTCATCAAGAGCACTCTGTGGTGTGTTTAAACATGAATTAGGAAAATTAGATAATAGGAAGAGGCTGATGAAGCAAAACAGACAAAAATAGTAGTTAGACTGAGTGATTTCTGGTAGATATCAGGGAAGTGATCTGATCTGAGATGTACTTTGAAGGGAAAGTCCACAGGAAAATTGAAGAGGGCATTCATTGTCTGATGACTCCTGGATTTTCAGTTTACATAATAGACAAGTTGTAGAATCTAGAGGAAATGCAAATTTGAATAGGAGGGAGATGAATTCAGTCTGATTCCTTTAGTGAGAGGTGGTATGCAGACATCCAAGAGGTAAGGCCAAATAGACTGTTAGGAGGTCTAGATCTGTATGGTCCAATCAGTAGCCCGTAGACATGTGGTTATTAAAATAAAACTTAAAATTCAGTTTTTCAATCTCACTAGCTTCATGTCAGGTACCCTATAGCCAAGTGTAGCTAATGGCTACTATTTGGGTCAGTCCCAATATAAAAAATTTTCCATCTTAGAGGATAATTTCGTGGGAGTACACTGGTCTAGGTAAAATTCAATTTGTGATTTTCCTGCAGAAAGGGGTAAATAAAGGTGTTAGAGGAAGAGTAACGAATAGAGCTGCTACTTGCAGAATGCTATCTTTAAACAGAAGAGAAATAATGACCAGACAAGTAATGTGGAAGGCCAAGGAGGTTGCATTATTAAACTCAAGGACATAAAACACTTCAAAATATGGGAAATGGTGAACAGGGCTGAATGCTGTTAAGAAGCAAAGGCAGGCCAGGTGCAGTGGCTCACGCCTGTTATCCCAGCACTTTGGGTGGCCAAGCCGGGGGGGATCACTTTAGGTCAGGAGTTCGAGACCAGCCTGACCAACATAGTGAAACTCTGTCTCTGCTAAAAATACAAAAATTAGCCAGGCATGGTGGTGGGCACCTGTAATCCCAGCTACTCAGGAAGCTGAGAGAGGAGAATTGCTTGAACCAGACAGGCGGGAGTTTGCAGTGAACTGAGATCACACCACTGCACTCCAGTCTGGGTGACAGAGAAAGACTCCCTCTCGGGGGGAAAGAAAAAAAAAAAAGCAAAGGCAGATGAATAATCAATTGTGTGCAGTAACAAGTATTTGAAAAAAATAGTGATTTTCCCATTTTCAGAAGAGTGTTATGATGAAGGCAAGAAGGGAGTGTTCTGAAGAATTAATGAGATTAGAGAATTAGTACAACATTATGGATAAAATCTTCAATATTTGGTTGTGAAAGAAAAAAGACAAAGTGCAATAGCTCCAGGACCATGAGTTGTCAAGTGGGAGATCTATGTATCTACATATGTATGTACATATCTATCTATTTATCCATTTATCTATCTATACATTTAGGTCCATTGAAAGAATGTGAATGAATTGAATGAATGAATTTAACTTACAGGATAATTATCTGTTAGAAAGGGAAAAGAGGTAAATATACAAGAGTGAGAATAAATAATCTATGATGGAATATCCTGAGGAAAGAGAAGAGATATAATACAAAGCAAAAAGTGGAAAGATTATCCTGGGATAGATTAATACAATTTACCAGAGTTTCTGTGATTTTAGTATTTGAGTCATCTTTGAATTCATTGGCTTTGCTTTTGTTTTTCTAGTATGAAGCAATCCAAACATCTGGTTTCCACATGCACAAAATGTATTTTACTTACAGGTATTTCTATTTCCATGCTTGTCTGTTGTTTATATTTGCTCTTCCATAACAATTTCAGCTAACTGAGTCAATGAAGCTTAATCATGCAAGACGCCTCTGTATTTCTCCCACATAGTAGTTACTTACCAAATGTTAACTCCTTTCCCTGTCTGAGGAAATGGAACACTATCAATGATTTAGAGTTAATAATTACATGGTCAGATTTTTTGGGGGGTAATTTCTTCTTCAGTTAAGTAGACAATATTTCTAAGCCAAGAAAAGACTGAAGTTAGGGCAGATAGTCATAGATAAATGCAATAAACCAGCAGAGAAATGACAAAAGCCAGTGTTGTCAGAGATATAAATGAGAAAAGTCAAGACAATGAAATAAATAGCAACCCTCCAAGAAAAAAGAAACTGGAATGTAGAATTATCTACAACAATAAGAATTTTGTTGGCTTCCTGTTTGTATTTTTAAAATCACTTTGTCTAAGATTTAATGTTAGTAACCGCATTGCAGCGTGTGTTAGTTTTGTCTATTTTTGTATGCATTGATGAGTGCATAACATATGCCTATATGTTGAATAGATATACATAATATATGTCTATATATTGAATGGATACAGATTATATATCATACTCATATTCAAATTAAATTTGTATCAAAATATACCAAATACTTATTGCATGAGTGTGTAGACTTAATTTTTTTATCTCCATACAGTTTCAGCTTTTTAGATATATTTGGAAATTCATACATGAATCAAGTAAACAGGTATCAACCAATAAGTTTAAAATATTTCAGAAACTTGGAGTAGTTAGCTCAGCTAGGTCCTTATAGATGAAGTGGTTATTATAGATGAAGTGTAATGCTTGGATTCATTATATTTAGAATATATAGAGATAAAATCATAGATGAAAATTATAGAAAGGACTAAAAAATTAAGAATATTTTACAATAATAAGAATTTAACAACCCAAAATGCATTTATACGTTTCAGCATGTTGTTTTTCTAAAACGAAAAACTATATCTTTCTTGTATTTTCATGCTCCTCACAGAATTGGCCAGGAC
Organism: Theropithecus gelada; assembly: GCF_003255815.1. NCBI lineage: Eukaryota > Metazoa > Chordata > Mammalia > Primates > Cercopithecidae > Theropithecus > Theropithecus gelada. The sequence continues at coordinate 101,320,890 of NC_037671.1, read as the reverse complement.
TTAAGTTACTTCTTTGTCATCTTAATGTTCTGCTAATTAGACAGCTTAGTCTTGAGCCTCTGCCTAGCTTGTGGATTCATAATAAAACTAAATGTCTCCATCGTACTGCTTTTTTATTAATCATCTGAATTACCTCAAAATATCACAAATGGAATCAATCATGTTCTTAAAATATATGTTCTTACTATCCATTTCACATCTTGGCTAGTGGCCTAAGTATATACTCAGTTACCAAGTCTTGAAACTTGAGGGTTGTACTGGATTCCACCTTTTTATTTATTCCACTCTTTTAGACAGAGGTTCTGATTCATTTAAAATTTCTGTTCTGTGAGAATCTTGTTCCACTCTGGTCCACATGGCAATATTTCCTTTGATGATAAAGAAAGAGAGAAATATAAGCTTACTTAAAGGTCTCTGTAAAATGTATTTCCAATATGTTAGCTATCTCTGTTTTCAATTATGCAGGTTGTAAGGCCCCTACAGCCTCCAACATATTCTGAGTACCAAAGCCTAGGAATAGAGTCCATCCTGTGTTCCTACTAAGGTTCTGTGTGTACTCTCTCATCTCGTTCTTTGTCTTAAAATAATTGTAATGCTCTTGGAATTTTGATAGGGAAGTAATGCCTAGATTGATTTTGAACTGAAAATGTCTCTCAAATTGCATGAACTATGTTACATCTGCTTCAGCTACAAACTCCAAAATTTTTTAAAATAACCAAAACATTTAGTCTTTCTTCTTCTCTTTCTTCAAAATTTAGCCCAGAAATTTCAAGAACATATTTGGGTATATTTAACATATTTTACAGTCTATGATTTTGAATATTACTTTTCTTCAACACTACCTATTTAGCAAATGCATTTTGTTTGTTTCTTCCATTCATTTATTGCAAACAGAATGCAATATAATCCCTTTCTTTTGTTTCTTATACAGTCATTTCTACTACTTCAGAAAATGGAAGGGGGGGAAAAAAAGATCACCTTATTTTTCCCAAACTATCTGGAATAAAAGATCACCTTACTCTTCCCAAATACGAATGAATATACACTGAATGATGCTAAAGTCATCATAGCATAGCATTTAGAAATGTGTGTTGAAAAGTCAAGCAGGACTAAATTGAAATGTCAACGACCACAAACCAACTGGAAATATTTATAAAAAATAATAAATATTTTCAGATGTGATTTTATGCAAGAATGGGTTGTAAACACCTTGAATAAATAAGAAATAAGAATCAATTTTCCTATCATGAGGTCCCTGAAGTTTGGTCTCTTCTGAACCTCCATGGAAACCAACAACTGCTGAGCTCTCAGGCAGCCAACCTTGTATGAGGCTGAGATGCAGGACCCAGACCCCAGTCTAGTATGTTATACTGATGCTGTCACATGTGTGAGAACCCAGACTTCTGACACACCATGTTGCTTCTTCACATTGGTATTTCTCTAACCACGGATGCTGATCTGGGAAATTTGGGCTTGTACCAACATCCTGCCCATCAGAGAGCTATAGAATCTTACCTCCTTAGTCAGGCCATGGAGGGGATGATGGTTTTTAATTATGCAGTTTAAATAGCCCTACAGTTATAAAACAATAATTTTAATTATTTATTTGAAAGTTATGCTTCTCTCAGCAAAATAAAAGTTTTGTAAGGGCAGGCAACATTCATCGTTCTATCCCCATCTCTTAGCAAGATGCCAAAGAGTTGACATTTTATAAATTTGCGTAAACTAAAATCTGCCATAAAAACACCACTCAGAATCTATTGTGACATAAATAACCAAAATATTTAGATAATAAAGTTCAAAGCTACAATTTGAAAGAAAATGATGCCACCATCTGGCTCATCACAAAGAGAAAGAATTACAAAAATAATCTTTCAGAGTACTGATTACAAAGTCAAAATATACTTGATAACCATTTGAGAGAAATAAAAATTTTACCAGCTATGCTTTCTTAACATGTCTCTTACAATAGAGAAATAAAAATTTTTACCAGTTATGCTTTCTTAAAATGTCACATAATTTCAAAACAATATTGAAATATTTGGATTTGAACAATGATCTGACTAACTTTCATGGCATTCTACGGGGCATATGAGGTTTATTGAATGGCTTCTTATGGTTACAACATCTGATCTATTGGTCCAAAAGAGTAAAAATTACTGCTGTCATTTTGATCTTTTATTTTTTATTTGTATAATTGTATCTTCTTCATAAGCTGGTAGCCTAAAACAATTGATTTAAAAAAGTTGATTCCTATCCTGCCATTTATCTAACAAAATATCTCCCTGAAATCATAGGTTGCAATTATTTCTTAAAATACTGGCATATCTTGTACTACATGCCACATATTCTAATTTTCATGAATATTCATCCCTTCCTATACCATACTATGTATTTCTAGTTCACTGATAATGATTTATAAAGATATCTGATATTTAGTTTTCTCATTTTGGTATGTAGGTATGAGGTCCAAGCACATACAATACATGGAAGTTTTGCTTTTCACATGGGAATGGTTATATAAATAAATATTTTTTAAAAAGTGCTTCAGGAAAGAGGAAAATCCAAGTGGTTGCAAAAACAGTGAAGGTGAGATAGCTGCCAAGTTTGCTCATCTGTAAGGGGCACTAAAATCTAGAGATCATGTTCACTGAGAATGTTAACTATTCACAATTTTACCAATAGAGGCACTGCCCTTAGACTGAATTTAAAATAAGAATAAAAACCAAAGAGAACAAATATATCTAGAGAAAACCAATCTCAGCCTAATTAATTTTTCACTGAGCATATAAATTCACAAATGGATTTTTAAGCCAAATGTCACATGGTACATTTTAGTTAAACCAAACCATATCATTCCACTCCTGCCCCCTCCCAAATCCCATGTCCTCACATTTCAAAACAAATCATGCCTTTGCAACAGTCCCCCAAAGTCTTAACTCATTTCAGCATTAACTCAAAAGTTCACAGTCCGATGTCTCATCTGACACAAAGCAAGTCCCTTCAGCCTATGAGCCTGTAAAATCAAAGGCAAATTAATTATCTCCTAGATATAATAGGGTTACAGGCATTGGATAAATACAGCCATTCCCAATGGGAGAAATTGGCTAAAACAAATGGGCTAAAGACCCCATGCAAATTAAAATTCCAGTGGCGCAGTAAAATCTTAAAGCTCCAAAATGACCTCCTTTGACTCCATGTCTCACATTCAGGTCACGCTGATGAAAGAAGTGGGTTCCCATGGTCTTGAGCAGCACAATCCTTGCGTCTGTGCAGGGTACAGCTTCCCTCTTGACTGCTTTTATAGGCTGGCATTGAGTATCTTTGCCTTTTCCAGGTGCACGGTGCAAGTTGTCAATGGCTCTACCATTCTGGGATCTGGAGGAAAGTGGCCCTCTTCTGACAGCTTCACTAGGAGGTACCCCAGTAGGGACTCTGTGTGGTGCCTCTGACTCCACATCTCCCATCTGCACTGCCCTAACAGAGGTTCGCCATGAGTGCCTGCCACTGCAGCAAACTTCTGCCTGGACATCTAGGCATTTCCATACATCTTCTGAAATTTAGGCAGAGGTTTCCAAACATTAATTCTTGACTTCTGTGCACTCACAGGCTCAACACCACATGCAAGCTTCCAAGGCTTGCAGCTTGCATCCTCTGAAGCCACAATCTAAGCTTTACCTTGACCCCTTTTAGTCATGGCTGGACCAGCTGGGACACAGAACACCAAGTCCTAGACTGTACACAGCACAGGGGCCCTAGGCCTGGCAAAGGTGGTCTCAGATGGAGATGAGGAGCTTCTTGGGAACTGGAGTAAAGGTGACTCTTGTTATGTTTTAATGAACAGACTGGCAGCATTTTGCCCTGCCCTCAAGATTTGTGGAACTTTGAATTTGAGAGAGGCCTAGCAAATGAAACCTAGGCCTGGCAAATGAAACCACTTTTTCCTAATAGGCCTCTGGTTCTGTGACATGAGGGGCTTCCATGAAGACCTCTGACATGCCCTGGAGATATTTTCCTCATTGTATTTAGGATTAACATTTGGCTCCCTGTTACTTATGCAAATTTCTGTGCAGGCTTGGATTTCTCTTCAGAAAGTGGGATTTCCTTTTCCATCCCATTGTCAGGCTGCAAATTTTCTGAACTTTTATGCTCTGTTCCCCTTTTCAAACTGAATGCCTTTAACAGCACCCAAGTCCCCTCTTGAATGCTTTGGCTCTTTGCTTAGAACTTTCTTCTATCAGATAGTCTAAGTCATCTCTCTCAAATTCAAAGTTCCACAAATCTTGAGGGCAGGGCAAAATGCTGCCAGTCTGTTCATTAAAACATAACAAGAGTCACCTTTACTCCAGTTCCCAAGAAGCTCCTCATCTCCATCTGAGACCACCTCAGTCTGGACCTTATTGTTCATATCATGATCAGCATTCTCGTCAAAGCCATTCAACAAGTCTCTAGGGAGTTCCAAACTTTCATACATTTTCCGGTCTTCTTCTGAGCCCTCCAAACTGTTTCAACCTCTGCCTATTACCCAGCTCAAGTGCTTCCACATTTTCAGGTATCTTTTCAGAAGTGCCCCACTCTACTGGTACCAATGTACTGTATTAGACCCTTTGTATGCTGCTGATAAAGACATACCTGAGACTGGGAAGAGAAAGATTTAATGGAATTGCAGTTCCACATTGCCTGGGAGACCTCACAATCATGGTGGAAGGCAGGAAGGATCAAGTCATGTCTTACATGGATGGCAGCAGGCGAAAAGAGATCTTGTGCAGAGAAAACCCCATTTTTAAAACTATCATCTCATGAGATTCATTCACTATCAAGAGAACAGTGCAGGAAAGACCCGCCCCTATAATTCAATCACCTCCCCCTGAGTTCCTACCACACCATGTGGGAATTGTGGCCGTTACAATTCAAGATGGGATTTGGGTGGGGACAAAGTCAAACCATATCAGGTATCCATATGATTTGCTTGGGCCAATGGAAAGTGGACAGAAGACAGAAAATGGTTAGTACCAAGCTGAACACTTAATAGCTATTGCCTGTTCTCATTTGCACCTATAATGGTTCTGCCATCTGCTGTGAGAATGCATGCACTGAGACGGCATTAGTTAAGGAGAAAAAGGAGACATTTGAGGAACATCTGTATCTAAATGTCATCCTTGCTTCTGGCCAACATGTGAGTGAGAATATACTAATTTTGTTTGTTGCCAGTCAATGCGATTTTGATGTTGTCTGCTATGAAGATTATTGCAGTAACAGTTGAGCTCCAATCAATTTCACCTTTAGCTCAATTAACCAGCCATGATAGTACATTCTTCTATCTATACTTGAACATGGGTATATTGAAAAACTTACAGTGTGTTAATGTGTGTGTGGATGTGTCTGTGTGTGCGTGTAAAAGAAAGTTGAGTCTTTGTCCATGCATTGCTATGCTTTTTCCCTTCATACACTGAGAAAGTACCCACTCACTTTTGCAATGTCACATTCACACCCTTTAGAATATTTTACATAATGTATGCATACTTCTTTCCCATCCCTGTTTCTTGAAAACACTTTATTTTGTTGTTTGCTATCAAGTTTAACCTGGCATTCAGGGCTTTTCACATGATCCTAACATGCAAGTCTATGCTTATGCTTTTCCTTTTCAATTCATGTAAGGCAGCTCAGTCAAGGATGCCCAGATCTGTCCAAAATTTCTCACAGTTGTGCCTTTACTTATGTCATTTTCTTCACTTGGAAATTTTTCCATGTTCTAGCTTTTATATTCACCACACTTAATTTCTTGCATCAGAACCAAGGTACCAAAGAGCTTAAATTGAACTGGATGTAACATTTTATATTCCTACCTTAAAAATAAAGTTCCAACTTAGAAATGATACATGTAAAAAGAAAGTAAAAATAATTTTGCTCTTTGGTTTTCTTTTGTAAAGAGAAAAAAAATCAAAGAAAATAAAAGATGATTATAAGAAAGGTATTAAAAAATCCTGGTTTACTTCTCACTCCCTAAAAAAAAAAAGATCTGAAGAAAAATATATCAAAGTAAACAGAAGGTATTCTAGAAACTCTACAGTGAATATAGAGCAAAACAGAAGGTCATTTCTGTATGCAGTCTTGCCAAAAGCCAATAAAGAAAACCATAAACTGTTCCTGAGATTTTGTTTTAAAGATCAAAACTATAAAATGCAAGCCATTATATTCTAGGAAAAAATATCTTTTCATTTTACTTTAGTTTCTGGCACACTGTACACTTCTTTACTTTTCTTGGCATTCGTGTTCATTATTCAGAACAAACCAGTTTTAATATCTGTATTAAAGATTGATGATAAAGTAAAATTAGCTACATAAAAACTGTCACTTAAGCTTTATATATTTCATAGAACTTTCAGATTTGCTGGAATTTTGATAATAATAGAATAGTATAAATTTTCACATATGAAAATAATTTATACATCTGTTACATATGGTCTTTCATAAAAATATGTGAAAATAAAATTGCAAATGACTTTTTTATGATATTGGAAAAGATATATTTGCCTCAGTATAGAACCTAAGTAATACTAATTACATAATTGTTTATGTCAGAGCAAAACTTTTTAAGTTTTCCTTTCCTAACCTCTGTATCTGTACAAAGCAATTTTTAAGCTTATATATTGAATATGTATTAAAAATGTGTTATATCCTTTTCAAATAAAATGCATTTTAAACTCGTATTTGACTACAATTAGGCGAACAATTAAAAAGAGCTTTAGTGTTTTTATTTCTGGTAAAGAAACATAGTAATCTGTGCAAGAGGGCATGAAGTTTAAATGATGAGATTCTATTAAATTGAGCTTAAGGAAGGTAAAGGTTGACTCTAAGAAAATTTGGTTGGGTTTTACGGAGAAACACTTATCTGTGTGACATTTTACAGGCTAAAAACTTTAATAAAATAAAAGGTATTGCTATTTTAAAAGATATCCATAGAAAATCTTCTAATATTTCAGAATTACAGAAAAACATTTGATATTTATAATTTTAAAAATTGATGTATTTTAGATAACTATCACACTTCTTAATTTAGTAACCTTAACAAAGAAGATGTAACAGTAGACAAAAAAAAAAAAATCAATCTATATTCTTATGACGTCCATAGGTAAATTAAAATGGCCCAAAATTTTGAGCACTGAGTAAAGGTAGCTGAGTAAAGCCTGAAGACAATGAGGGAGAGAGCATGTCTTGGCATACAATGTTCCAGGCAGAGGGAATAGTGGGTGAAAAACCTTTGAAGCAGGAGCATGTCTGATGTGTTCAAAAAACAGCAGAGAAGACAATGTGACTAGAGAAGACAATACAAGAGAGAAGCAACAGGAGATGTGTTCAGAGAGGAGCCAACCATGGACATCCCTGTATTTGGTGGTCGAGAATTTGATGTTTTACTCAGAATAATTTGCAATCAGTAGAGAGTTTTGAACAGAGGATTAACATGAACTGGATTACTTTTAACAAGAAGCCCATAGCTGAAGAGCTGGGAATAAATTGAACAGGAGCAAAGACAAAAGCAGGGAGACCACAAAATAGTATTCAGTTTTGGTGATGTCCATGACAAAAATGAAAGGAAAATGTGGACCATGGGTTAGAACCAGAATCAATTAAAAGTGTTGTGACCAGCAAACTTCAGTATTTAGCAAAGCATACCACATATTTGTTAAAAATTAGAGTCACTTATGAAAAATTTACTAATAGTTTTTACCAAATCTTACTAAAATAAATTTTAAAATACAAGATTTAAAATAAATGAAATTCAAGTACAGCAGTTAAAAAACTATTGAAATAGCATAGCAAAGAGAGAATATGTATTTGGATTATGGTGATGAACATCAAGAAATCAGCCAGGGTTTAAAAATATTTAGAACATAACAATCAATAGAATATTGCAATGGTTTACCTATGCTTTGAAGCATTAAGGAAGAGAGGCCAGGGTTCAGAATGTACTTAACTTTGGCGAGGAGTGGTGGCTCATATCTGTAATCCCAACACTTTGGGAGGCTGAGGTGGGTGGATCACAAGGTCAGGAGACTGAGACCATCCTGGCTGACATGGTGAAACTTCGTCTTTACTAAAAATACCAAAAGTTAGCTGGGCATGCTGGCGGGCGCCTGTAGTCCCAGCTACTCGGGAGGCTGAGGCAGGAAAACGGCATGAACCTGGGACATGGAGCTTGTAGTGAGTTGAAATCGCGCCACTGCACTCCAGCCTGGGTGACAGAGCGAGACTGCATCTCAAAAAACAAACAAACAAACAAAAAAACAAAAAAAAAGAGAAAAGAATGTACTTAACTTCTAGGCTTCTGATCTGTGAAATAGAACTGATATTCAAAGGAAGAAATCTGGTACCTTGTCCCATCTACTGTTATATAAACATGAAAATGAAAAAAATATAGTTATTAGATTGGTGCAAAAATAATTGCCAATTTTGCTATTACTTTTTTTTTTTTGCCTTTTCAAGTGTTTATTTTTATACTTTTTTTTGTATTAAAAAGAAAAGCATAATTACCACAAATTACAAAGGACTAAAGCAGGACTAGAATAATGAATGAATCACTTCAGTCTGGAAAGCAGATACTCTCAATAATATGAATGTTATAATACAAGCTTATTCAAGTATTTTACATTATTTTGTCCCTTTAAATATGATATCCTAGCACACCGTAAAGATAATGCACTATGAGTGTAAGGTGGAACCTTCTCTGCAAAGGCAGATGACAAGTTTTCCTCTCCAGTGAGAAATGGGCTCCAAGTTCTTATCTTCTCTGCCATCAGCATGGCTGAAGAGGGAGAGGGTGGGTGTTAGAGAAAATCCAGGGACGCTTCCACACAGGAGGTACTCTGGGGTTCCATTCAGCAGGGTGCCAGATAATTCAGATCACTCTACCCAGGCTTTTTTGGCAAAACACAACCCTCACCCTCCGTAACTAGTCATCTTCCTTGTCCCTCCTCCTCAGTTCCCTTCCAGGGCCTTCTAAGCAGCTTACTTTCTTTTGTAAAATCAATCACCAGGAAAGGGCGGGGGGGGGGGGGGGGGGGGGGGAAGAACTACAGTGGAACAAAACAAAAAAATGAATAATTTTGACATAGGGACTCAGCACCTCTATCTGAACGCCAGGGGTCCAGGCTGGGGCAGGGCCGGATGGCCCTTCTCTACTGGTAGTGCCTTTGCTCCCAGGTGCAGGAAGAGGGTGAAAGAGAAACCTTCCCCTTAACAGAGCTGAGGCACACAGACCAGCTGGTGTCTGATGCCCAGAGGTTATGTTGGCATGGACCAACCTTGGAAGGGATAGCATGAACAGAGGGATCTGGGCAGGCTGTTGCTTTATCTCCGGTCTTGGATCCCCATGGGAGGATGGTGGGTGTGAAGTGGTTAGCCCTGATGGCCCCTGCCACTTCTGGCATGCTTGTCACAGATACATCTTTCCTAAATTCAAGTGTCTTCAGAAAGTGAAGATGTAAACTACTCTTTGCAACATTAACTCCTAACATATTACCAAAAAAAAAAAAAAAAGGAAAGAAAAAAAAGAAAAAACTCCCTTACCAACCACCAGTCTACGGCGAGATGAAGTCCTCACCTCCCTGCCCCAAAGGGGCTTCCTTTCAGGGATGTGTGTGAAAAAGGTGGCAGCCCCCAAGCCTCATTTTTACTATTACTTTTAATGTCAAAAACTGCAATCACTTTTGTACCAATCCAATAGAGGAGCTACAACATATTTCTCTCTAGGTATAGTCAGATAGTGATGGTGTTAACACACACAGAAAGAAATACCAAGTTGCCAGGTATAATTATTAATACCAATAATAGAAAATGTATTTAATTAATATAATAATTTATGATTATTTTGACTACAGGTGATAAACTCATGGATATGGGTGAGAGCATGTAGAGATCAAATATAGAACAAGAGAATCTAATTCAAGCAGGTGTTCTAATATTTTCTGTCATGGTACAGATAGTATTGGCATGGAGATAGAAACATAAGGTCAACTGCATTTTCTATGGAAGCAATGTGGCATTCAGGGAAGCATGGGATATCCTGGCAGGATCACACTAACTTTTTCTAATTTATCCATGCCTCAAAACATGGGTAGACCACAGACCTAACAGAGAATACAATAATTGAAATTATTATCACTACATAGATTCAAAAGCATCTGAATAGAGAGGAATCAGGATTATCCAACGCCTGACAAAGTGGTTGGGGTTTTCCCTTATGCACCAGAAAGTCAATTGAGTTTAGCTATGAAACAGATACAAGGATAGCTGGCAAGAAAGCGAGGTCAATCATAAAGCTAAATGCAGCATCCTTGCTCCCAGGGCAACCACCTCATCAACACAGAGAGTAAACTACGCAGAAATGAAATTCCTCTGTTAGAACTGCCTAGAGCTATGGTTCCCTTGCTGTTTGAGTCACTTTGCTAAATTGTTATACAGGAAATGTAAATTTATACCAACAAAGCTTCTAGCATATGATCTGAGGAGAGCCCTAAAACAGCAGCTAGGTAAAAAGTAAGGAAATTTAACAACATGCACCACCACTAATTATAATATACACAAGATGGGGTGTATACAGAAATTCAAATGTAAATGAACAGTCACAAAATGCATTAAAGAGGGAAAGAACAAAATAAGGAATAGGTTAAATGTGTTTTGGGCTGTAAAAAATTCTGTAACATAAAAGAAGTTACCATAGACTGAAAGATTTTGTGAAGAATAATTACAAAATGCCAGCAATCATTCCTATCTTTGTAACCATCACCCTTCTTATGGAACTTTGAGGGCACTCTCAATCTGACTCTGTGCCCTGTCCCGTGATTTGCATTCCAATGGGACATCAGTGAATGAGATGTAAGTATTTAATAAATGATTATGTCTGGCAGATTATCCTTTCTTACTGCTCATAGAACCCTGATGCTCTATAAGAGGTATGGACTAACTAGCTGGATATGAGGAACAAGTGGTCCTTGTCATGTCTGTGGCCACAACCCACAGCCAACCAACTGCAAGACATGTGAGTAAAGCCTTCAACAATTAGCCAGTTGAGAGAGACCTGCACCTGAATAATCCCTAGCAAAATCGTCAGCTACATATGTTTAAGTCCCTAAGTTTTGAAGTGATTTATGTGAAATTAAAACCAAGGGATACAGATATTTATGCATATTTTTGTTTCTAACAAAAGTACAAAAATAATGTAATCTACCTTAACTCTGTGATTATGTATTTACCTGTGATTATTGTATTAGTCCATCTTCACACTGCAAATAAAGAAATACTCAAAACTGGGTAATTTATAAAGAAAAAGAGGTTTAATGGACTCACAGTTCCATGTGGCTAGGGAGGCCTCACAGTCATGGCAGAAGGCAAAAGGCACATCTTACATGGCAGCAGGCAAGAGAGAATGAGAAAGCCAAGCAAAAGGGGTTTTTCCTTATAAAACCATTAGATCTTGTGAAACTTATTTCCTACTCCAAAACAGTATGGGGGAAACAACCCCCATGATTCATTTATCTTCCACCAGATCTCTCCCAAAACATAAGAGATTTGTGGGAGCTATAATTCAAGATGAGATTTGGGTGGGGACATAGCCAAACCATATCATTCCAAATGTGTCCCTTCCAAAATCTCATGTCCTCACATTTCAAAACCAATCATGCCTTCCCAACAGTTCCCCAGAGTCTTAACTCATTTCAGCATTAGCACAAAAGTCCACAGTCCAAAGTCTTTTCTGAGACAAGGCAAGTTCCTTCTACTGAAGAGCTTGTAAAAACAAAAGCAAGTTAGTTACTTCTTAGATACAAGAAAGGTACAGACATTAGATAAGTACACTCATTCCAAAAGAGAGAAATTGGCCAAAACAAAGGGGCTAAAGTCTCCCTGCAAGTCCAAAGTCTTGTGGGGCAGTCAAATCTTAAAGCTTGAAAATGATCTCTTTTGACTTTATGTCTCACATACAAGCAAAAATGGAAACCCCTTTTAAAAATATCAGATCTCGTGAGACTTATTTACTACCATGAGAGCAGTATGGAGGAAACTTCCCTCATGATTTAATTATCTCTCTCTGGGTCCCTCCCACAACACATGAGAATTATGGGAGCTACAATTCAAGATGAGATTTGGGTGGGGATGCAGCCAAACCATATCAATTACAATCTAGTTGATACAAATCTGTGGCAAATGAAATAAAATTGGGGAGTCAGGCCTTATAAGAAAGATGGAGAGATATTTTTAAACCAGTGACATTAAATGTAAGAAGTTTTTAAATATGTTGAAAACTGAATATGTAACAATTGCAAACAACAGCAAAAAAACTCAAAATAAAAAATGAGAACAATAATAATAAAGGTCTAGAGTCCATATTATACTAATGAAAAGCAACAAAAAAGAATATGAGTAAGTAGAAAAAGGAAATGGCATACTTAATATTTGGATTCATACAGTAGGAACTCAAAACACACATTCTTGATTAACATAATTAATAAAATATAAATCAGATCAATAATGTGTTTAGTAAATATTATTACTAGTAGACCTAAAAATAGTATATATAGCTGAGAACCTCAATCAAAGCAAAGTATGTGTAGCTATATGAAAACACAGACATATAAATTATGTGATGATAAATGTGAGGCAAGTAGATTATGCAAATACAACAAAAGAAAACTAGGTCACTCAAATAATGTAGGAAAAATAAATAAAGGCAAAAATCATTACAAGATGCAGTTGTTTGATTTTTATAGATAGTATAACCTACAATGCAGATATAATACTATAAACTTTCAGTTCACAAGTTGAACAAATATTGATAGAACAAAAGCAAACTTCTAGCAAATAATAATCTTAGAAGAAGAAATTAACATAATTATATGGTTGTGGAAGACTGTACCACATTACTCCTTCCCTCTAGTTATACAAATAAATAAGAAATCACACAACCTGAGTTATTCAAGTAATTTTAAGTAGTAGAAAATGAAGTTTTAAAAATTATAGTGTATTTGTATTTAAATTATAATTAAAGATACCAACACGAAAAACCCAACCACCTGAAAATATTTTAACTCTTAAATATTTCTGAAAAAGCAAACCACAAAATTGTGATTGTACAAGTTTAAAAAATAATGGTATGTCAAAAATGTTTAGAATGAATTTCAAACTATATTTAAACAAAAATGCTCAGTTTAAAGTACAGTAAGTCCTCACTTAATGATACCAATAAGGTCTCGAAAACTGCAGTTTTAAGCAAAACATCTTCCAGTAGGTCCTTTAAAAACATCATTTTGTTTTTAGTGTTGTTTCATTGTGACAGTGATGAGAAAAACAATTGGTTTTGTTATATATAACTTTGCTTAAAGTCACGGTTTCCAAGAACCTATTGACGACATTAAGTGATTACTGTACTTTCTTTCTCAAATTCCAAAGAATATAACAATGTTAAGCAATCAAGACAATAGTGAGAAAAATTAAAAATTCAAATTAAGTTTATTAAATATACACAAGAAGGACAAATGTCTTTTTAGAACATATACAGAGAAAGAATTGAAAGAGAAAATGGAAGAAGTACTCCTTTCTCACAACTCTTTTATTTATAAGATTTATAAGTTAGTCCTCTTACATGTCAAATTTTCTAATAGGATTTAATTTGAACAAAGAGTTCAAAAACTAAAAATTGTTAGAAAACACTGGTTTCAAGCAATGTTACTTGTGCATATTAATACAATTATATTAAATAAATGCCAATCAAATAAAAAATAAAACCACAGTATATCAGCTATAGTTTATGATAATCATACTACATACCTACCAGTATAAACATATAAATGGAATGCAAAACTTGTATTAGTCAAAAAGTATAAAAAGAAATAAAAAAGATCTTCATGGACATAAAAATGAATTCAAGAAAATTAATTATTCATTACTAATAGAAATTTGGTAAATTCGCTGACAAATAATTTTTTAAAGTCAGAAATAAGACACAATGTTTATATTATTCCTATTATTTAAAATAGTTTTGGGAATTCTAGCTAACACAACAGAAGAAGTAAAGTAGCCAATCTACGTAACTGTTGAAAAGAAGGAAATAGAATAAATATTCTGTGCATATTTTGAGAATCTCTTATGAGAACCTAAGAATATCAACTGTAAAAAGAAGTGACCAACATAAAAGTTGAATAATATGGATAGTTTTAAAATAGATATAAAACAGCTAATAGTTATAGTTTCTAACATAAAAACTATAAGTCATTTAAAAACAATTTTCATTGGAAAATTTAATCATACACAATAACATTAAAATTCCTATGACTACATTTAAAATGAAATATTAAAATGTATAAAATGAAAATAACAACCTATTAGGGGTAATAAAAGAATTTAAAAAATAAAATCAGAAACATTTCATGTTTATGCATAGGAACATTAAATATCCTATAGATTTTAACTCTTAAAATGAAGCTACAAATTTAATGCAATTCCAATTGAGTTTTTTGAACCTCAAAATATAAAACTTATTGTGTCTGTGCATACTTGCATACATCTATGTGTGCAGCATACGCAAAGACACATGTCTATGAAACATCAATAGATTTGCATTGTATGGCTTAAGTTTACTAGCATGACTGCTTGGCAATACAAATATATTAGATTTCTTCCTGTTATTACACACAATATATAAAGAATATCTATGTCTAAAGGAACCATGTATAAAGGAAATAAAAGGAAAACCACAATAGGTGAAATATGTTCACATATATACAAGGGTTATTGTTTTAATATGGTAATATTTAAACTATTAAAAAGGTGACAAGAATAATAGCAAAAAAGGCAAAAGATCTAAAAAATTGAGTCTCCAAAGAAAAATATAATTGGCCAATGGGCATTGAAAATTTGTTCAGTTTGGCTTAACTCATCAGGAAGACAGCTTCTTCTCCATGGGACTAGCTAAACTAAGAAGAGTTCACTATGTAGCTTGCTGCAACTGCTGCTCCTGCTCTCAAGAAAGAACTTTTGTAAAGACTGACTCATGCAGAGACATACAGAGCAGAGAAATGGAGAAAGAGTCCCTGGACATAGCTGTGCTAAAAGCCAGAACTACACAACACTAAACTTGGGCTAGTGGGACTTTGTAGTTAAATGAGGAATCAAATTATTATTTTAATATTAAAATAAAGTTTATTTTACCTAGGACTCAAATAAAGATGGTGGTGATTAACAAAGTTTGGAATGAAGAGATGAAATAAATAATTCCAAATTACTATTTACATATATAAATGTATATTGGTAATCCTTTTTGAGAATATTTGGCAACATTTATCAACAAGCTCCAAAAATTCAAACTATTTGGACTAGTAAGATCTTTCTTTGAAAAATATCCTATGTGGATAATCAGTTTGCACACAAAAATATATGTATAAGAATTTTAGCAATATAATTATTTATAATGGGAATAAAAAGAAAACTATATGTTAATAGTAGGGATTACTACAATAAATTGTGGCAAATTCCTTGAATAATAAGAGCATTTTCAGAAAAATATTTCATAAAATGTTAAAATTTGGTGATATTCTGTTGATTAAAAATAGGAATTATATTCTGTTTGGATCTTATTTAGAAAAACAAGAATTACATATATAGAAAAATTGAAAATAAAAATTGATATAATAATATCAAGTATGAAAATTAACAGTAATTACATCTCTGTACACAAAATATATTATCTCACTATTTTCCCATTTAATTGCATTTACGTACCACATGTATTTCAATGATCATCTACATATTTCTTAGTTTCGATAAAAATGAATTTTATTACAATAAGGAGAAATCCATGGAAGGACTAACAATAGAAAGAGAGAAGAGAAGCTTATGTGCAGGTATTAATGCATAGTCACAAGGATCAAGAATAATTCAGAAAACTTGAAATCATCAAATGCACATAATAAAGTGCCAGTGACTGATGCTTAAAAAAGGAGTTATATGAACAACCTGACAAAGAATTTTGAAATAATTGTTTTTAAAGAAACTGCTGCAGAAAACACATGCTTCTGAATTCCATATTAAACATTTTTCAAGATGTTAGGCCATAAAACTAATCTTAACAAATTTAAGAACATTGAAATTATGTCAGATATCTTTTCTGACCACGATGGCATAAAACCATAAGTCAATAACAGAGAAAAGCTTCAGAAAATTCACAGACACATGGAAATTAAACAACTTGCCTCTGCAAAGCCATTGGGTCAATTTAAAAAAAAAAACTAAAATGAAAATTAAAAGCGTATTTTGGTAAAAAACAAAAATGAAAACACAACATACCAAACCTTATGGGATGCAGCAAAAGCAGTTCTAAGAAGTAAGTTTATAGCAATAAATACCTACATCAAAAGAAGCAAAATAAAGATTTCAAATAGCAGCCTAACATTGTACTTCAAGGAACTAGAGAAACAAGGAAAAACTAAGCCTAGATACAAGCAGAAATAAATGAAATATAGACAAGAAAAATAGAAAAGAGCAACAAAATAAAAAGTTGTTTTTAAAAATATCTACATAATCGATACATCTTTAGCTAGATTAACTAGGAAAAAGAGAAGATCACGTAAAATCAGAAATTAAAAAAGGAAACTTTAAAACTCATACCAAAAAGAAAATACAAATGATTGAAGAAGTAATATCAGCAAGATGCTGAAGTTGACTGGTGTTTATTTTCCCCAATAAAACAATACCAAAACAACAAATGAACAAATTAATTTCCAATAGAATGTCTGAAGGAGAGTACTAGAGTACAGCAAGTTTGTATCTGAATTCCTATGGGGCACAGAAACCCAGTAAGCATGGAGAGGTGGGTAAAGCACCTTGCCCCTTCACTCCACCTCTCCCACCAGGATTGGCTTGAAGTCAGTAGGAATTTTCCTTGCAGAAAAAAATGTAAGCAGGAGGACTTTAGCAGTCCCCACGAGCCCCTTAAGGAACTCACACAACTCAATAGCAAAGAAATAAAAAGGAAAGAAGAGAAAAAAGAACCTAATTAAAAATAGGCCAAAAAATGGAAAAGATGTTTTCAAAAAGAAGACATAAAAATGGCCCACGGGTATATACAAACTCCTCAAAGAAATGCAAATCGAAATGACAATGAGATTATCATCTTACCCCAGTTAAAATGAATATTGTCTTAAAAACAAAAAATAACAAATGCTGGTGAGGATTTGGAGAAACAGGAATGCTTATATATTGTTAGTGAGAAGGTAAATTAGTACACACATTATGAAAAACATACAGAAGTTCCTCGTAAAACTAAAAATAGAATTAGTATATGATCCCACAATACCACTACTGGTTATGTGCTCCAAAAAAAAAGAGAGAATTATGTCATCTGCAGTGCGACATGAATGGAACTGGAAAATATTTTGTTTAGTGAAATAAGCCAAGGCCAAAAAGACAAATATTATATGTTCTTACTCATATGTAGGACTTAAGAATTGTTGACCTCATGGAGGTAAAGAGTAGAATGGTGTTATCCGGAGTCTGAAAATACTACTGAGGGAGAGGGGATTTAAAGGGTGTTGGTTGGTGGGTATAAACAATTAGCTAGAAAGAATAAATTCTAATGTTTAATAACAGTGCACAGTGACTAAGTAAACAAAAATTCATTGCATATTTTAAAACAGCTAGAAGAAAGACCTGGAATGTTGTCAACAAAGAAAAACAAAAGCTATTTTAGTCAATAGATATCTTGATTACCCTTATGTGAATACTACACATGTATTCATGTACAGAAATATCACACTTATGCTAAAATAGGAACAATCATTATGTATCAATTTAAAAATTAAAAAATTAAAAATAAAGAGAGAATGCTAAAAGAAGCAAGGAAAAATTATAAGTCACATATAAGGAAATTTCCATTAAATATCAGCTGATTTTTAAGCTGAACCTGGCACACCAGGGGAGAATGAGGTCATATATACAAAGGGCTAAAAAATAAATAAATAAATAAACCTACTAACCAAGAATACTATACCCAGCAATAACATTTTTATTAAAAATGAGGGAGAGATAAACTGTTTCTCACACAAGCAAAAGCTGTGTAATTTATCATCACTAGACTGGACTTATAAGAAATCCTTAAGGGAGTGCTACCATTAAAGCAAAAGACAGTAATTCAGATTATAAAAATTTATAAAGGTATAAAATTTACCAACAAAATTAAATTCACAATAAAACACAGAATATATTATATAATCAGACATAAAACATGTTTTAACAAATCTAAGACAACATATTACTTTTCTGACTACAATATTTAAAAACTATACATAAGAAGCAGAAGGAATTTTAGAAACTTTACAAATACATGGCAATTTAAAAAATGCTCTTGAATAACCAATGAGAATAAATACATTAAAAGGGAAATTAAAACTAATTTGTGGGACAAACAAGAATTGAAACAATATACATTATAAGCTATGGAACACAACTAAAGCATTTCTAAGAAGAAATTTTAAATCAATAAATGCCTGCATAGAAACAGAAAAGGATCTCAAATAAAAAACCTATTATTACCCCTCAAGGAACTAAAAAAAACCATAAACACACTAAACAAAATTAGTATAAGGTAAAATAATAAAGATTTAAGCAGATATGAATGATATAGAGACTAAAAAATTGCAAAAATTCAACATAACAAAGAGTTGATTTTTTTTGTAAAGAAAAATAACATTGCCAAAGCTTAACTAGACTAAGAATAAAAGAAGGAAGGCTCAAATAAATAAAATTTTAATAAAAAGGACACACGACTACTGATACCACAGAAATACAAACACTACAATAGCAAACAATTATATACCAACAAATTGAATAACCTAGAAGAAATAGCTAAATTCTTGAACACATATAGTCTACCAATACTGACTTACAAAGAAATATAAAAATCTGAATAGACAAACAATAAGTAAGAAAATTAAATCAGTGATAAGAGGCCTCCTATCAAAGAAAATCCTAGAACATTATGGCTTCACTGATGAATTCTACCATGTATTGGAAGAACTAATACCAGTTCCTCTCAAACTACTCCAAAAAATTGAAGAAGAAATATTTCTAAAATCACCCTACAAGGACAGCATTACTATGACACCAAAACCAGACAAGAATACTCTAAAAGACTAAACTGCAGGCCAATATCCCTGATGAACATAGATTCAAAATGTCTGAACAAAATAATAGCAAATCAAATACAATAGCACATTAAAAAGACTGTTCACCCTGCTTAAGTGGGATTAATTCCATAGATGCAAGCATGGTTAATGCAAATCAATATATGTGATACAACATATTAACAAAAAAATAGGCCAAAAACAATGTGATCACTTCCGTAGACAGAGAAAAGCCATTTAACAAAATTTATCCTTCCTTAATGATAAAAACTTTAAATGAATTAAGTATAGAATGTATGTACCTGAACACAATAAAAACCACAAATGGCAAATCCACAGTGGACAACATATTAAGTAGGGAAAAATTGAAAGCTTTTCCTCTAAGACCTGGAACAAGACAAAAATGCCTGCTTTCACCCCTTTTATTTAACACAGTGCTAGAAGTCCAAGCTGGAGAAATTAGGTGAGAAAAAGAAGTAAAAGGCATTCAAATTAGAAAGGGGGAAGTAAGATTCCTTCTGAAGGTGACATAATCTCATCTATAGAAAACTCTAAAGACACCACAAGAAATTTAAGAACTAAGGAACTAATTCAGTAAAATTTCAGGATACAAAATTAACAGACAAAAATCAATACAGTCTCCATATAATTACAGTAAACTATCTAAAAAAGAAATAAAAAAACTATCTGATTTATAAAAGCTACCAAAAAAAAAAACCCTATGAATATATTTAACCAAGGAAGTAAAAGAACTGTATATGAAAAATTATAAAATACTTTTGAAATATGTTGAAGAAGACATAAATAAATAGAAAGATATCTCGTGTTTATGAATTAGAAGATATAATATTTTTTAAATGTTCATGCTACACAAAGCAATTTACAGATTAGATGAGATCCCTATCAAAAGGTCCATAACAGTAGTCTCAGAAATAAAAAAATAATAAAATTTGTATCTTTCTGCAGATACATATCCCACATGTACATATCTATGTATGCACATTAAAATATAAATTTAGTGATTCTTAAAATGATTACTGAAAACACAAATTCTTAATTTGAAGCTTATTATTAACATATATATGTGCATTGCATCAAATATATTTCATTGTCAATTCAAATTTCTGAATATACATAAGATTAAAATATCAAGTAACTCGGCAACTCTTTTTGATCAGTAAATTGAAACTTCCTGCCTCAGTATAAATAAAATAATTGGGAATCTTCTGATGTATCTTTTCTCTTATAAGTAAAAAAGAAAATATTTATGTATAGATGCCACAGAATTTTCAGTAAAAAACATTCAAGTCTATATTCAGTAGATTCTTGTAGTATTTTTCATCCTTAGTATAACTTAATATTTGGGGCATTCATTTTGGGTTTGTAGCATCTCTGTGTGATTGTAGACTACCTTAAGGGTAGAAAGTATCTACAAAATGATTATGCTTTACCTTGGGGTACAAGAAAATACCTTACTAAAATATGGAATATTAATAAATCAAAGGCCAAAAATGTTACTACTGCTTTTATAATATTAGCGTCTCATTATACTGAGTTCTTTTAGAGGTTTGTTTAAAAATAGACTACTAAAATAATTTTAAAATTTTATTGTTACATTGTAAGTATAAAAAATTTATAGTTTTTGACACACATATGTGTTGTATAAAGTTCAAATCTGGGTGATTTGCATATCCATCACCTGATGTATTTATTATTTCTTCATAGTGAGAACATTCAAAAGCCTCTCTTCTAGCTATTTTGTAATATACAATAACTTACTGTTAACCATATTTCCTGTATTAGGCTGTTCTTGAATTGCTGTAAAGAATACCTGAGACTGGGTAACTTATAAAGGAATGACGTTTAATTGGCTCATGGTTCTGCAGGTTTTACAGAAAGCATGGTACTGATATCTGCTCGGCTTCTAGGGAGGCCTCAGGCACTTTACAAACATGGTGGAAGGCAAAGTGGGAGGTAGCACATCATGTGGCAAAAGCAGGAGTAGGAGAGAGAGAGAGAGTGTGCAGGGGGAGGTGCCACACACTTAAATGACCAGATCTCACAAGAACTCAAAATCACGAAGACAGAATCAAGTCACAAGGAATCTACCCAATCATGATCCAAGCACATCCCATCAGACCCCACCTCCAGCACTGGGGATTACTAGTGATCATGAGATTTGGGCAGGGACAAATAGCCAAACTGTATCATTCCTCCTACTGTGTAATAGAACGCCAGAACTTACTTCTCCTATCTAATAGTAACTTTGTATTTACTGATTAGCCACTCTCCACCCTTCCTTCACCTCAACTTTCCCTAATCCCTGGTAAAAACTGCTTTACTCTCTGCTTCTATGATACTACTTTTTTTTTCCTTCAGGTTCCACATCTAACTGAAATCATTTAGTATTTTTCATTCTAAAAAAGGAAAAGATGTTTTTGTTTAACCATTCCACAATAATTTTTGAGGTCTTAGATGATTTATTTAAAAGTCCCTTATTAAGTTGTGTTTGTGTGTATGTGGGGTGTGTGTGTGTGTGTGTGTGTGTGTTGCTTTAAAATTACTAAGGCTTCAAATAATGGTTCTAAAAATTAAAAACAAGACAAAACACGGAGTTAGCTCTGTGCATTGGCCTTTATGTGGACATTCCGTAAGCTGTTCATAATCTGATCATTAGAAACCCACATGCTGCTTTGGCTGTTACAGGTTTGAAATTAGTCATATTTTTGTGCTTGCAGCAATTTCACTGAAAAAGAAATGTAACTGCTTTGTATTGATCCAAGTAGTAACACCTGCATTTTTGGCTCTTCAGTTGGTTCTTTTAGAAAATTATCCACTATTGAATTAGTTGTCTTTAATTAATTGCCTTCATGCCTTCACTAGGAAATTTATTCTGGATTGCTAACCTGTATAATCATAAGAAAAAATACACCAAAAAATCTAGGTATCTGCTCAGGTAACTCACTGAACAGAAATGAAGCAAAATCAGCATTTTCAAGGGATGATCAATCCCTTAAAGGGAAAGCTTCCATGTCTTCATTTATGTTCTGCCTTCCACCTGGATGCTTTTCCTCTCTCTTTTCCCTAACTAATGCTTATCATGCATGCATTTGTTTAAATTTCACTTTCTCAGGAAAATTTAATTATGTCACTAATCTATCCAATCTGACCCATTCCTTCCCCATTCATTAAAGCTAAAGAACAAGGCTCTATTGGATAAACACATGTGTCCTTATTAGCTTCCTGACATCACATACCTCATCCTCTCCTTCTCTCACTCCTAACAGTGGGCTATACTGCCTTCCTTGCTGTTTATCAAACATACAAGTCATATTCTTTTCTCAGGGCCATGCCATTGCTGCTCGATCACTGGATACACTCTGCTCCAGTTGCCACAAACCTAGCTCCCCTACCTCATTTATATTTTTCCTCATATGTCATTTACTTAATTTTGTGTTATCTAAACATTCTATTTAAAATAAAGTTCCTCAATCATGCATTAAACTCATTTCTGACTTTATTTTCCTCCATAGCACACATCATTATCTGTTATACCATACTGTATACTATACTCTAGACTATTAACTTTGAAAAGACAAAAAAAAATTGTCTGCCTCATTGACTGGTCTATCCACACCTACACTCCATAATATTTGGAATAATGCCTTGCTTGTAGTAAGTGCTCAATAATTACTTTTGAGTAAACAAATGAATGGGTGAATTATTTATATTAAGGACTTTTAACAGGAGAATTGTTGATTCTATTTGGTTTACAGACTGGCTTCATAGGCTCAATGAATCTCTTGAAATTGATTATAAAAATATATGCACAGGTCCGCCTGTGTAATTTGTGGGAAATGTGTGGGTAGCCATCATAAATATGAGATATAAGAGACTGCAAATATAATTTACTTTTCAACATCCAATATGTTTTAGGTGCTCCAAATGATATTTGACATTATTACTATATTGAATGGTACATTCCTGTTTATTCATCTGTTTCTTTCAATGTACTATAATAAAAACTTTTCAAAAATTCTGAACTCATGTTATCTAATATAATGTTTAAACTTAAATTATCTCATATTTAAAATAATCTTTATTCTTATATTATCAAACATAAAGCAAGCCAATATTGATCAATAAATATTTGAAGAACTGGCTGGACGTGGTGACTCATGCCTGTAGTCCCAGCACTTTAGGAGGCCAAGGTGGGTGGATCACTTGAGGTCAGGAGTTTGAGGCCAGCCCGGCCAACATGGAGAAACATCGTCCCTACTAAAAATGTAAAAATTAGCTGGGTGTGGTGGTGGGGGCCTGTAATCCCAGCTACTCAGAAGGCTGAGGCAGGAGAATCACTTGAACTTGGGAGGCAGAGGTTGCAATGAGCAGAAATTGTGCCACTGCACTCCAGTCTGGGTGACAGAGCAAGAATCTATCTCAAAAAACAAGATGAACTCTACAGTATATTTACCTTCTTTTTTATTTTTTGTTTATTTATTTATTTATTTATTTATTTTGAGACGGAATCTTGCTCTGTCGCCCAAGTAGCTGGGACTACAGGCGCCCGCCACCTCACGCGGCTAATTTTTTGTATTTTTAGTAGAGACAGGGTTTCACCATGGTCTCGATCTCTGACCTCATGATCCACCTGCCTCGGCCTCCCAAAGTGGTGGGATTACAAATAGGTGTGAGCTACCGTGCCTGCTTTTTTTTTTTTTTTTTGACGAAGTGTCACCCTGTCGCCCAGGCTGGAGTGCAATGGCACTATCTTAGCTCACTGCAACCTCTGCCTCCTGGGTTCTAGCGATTCTCTTGCTTCGGCCTCCTGAGTAACTGGGATTACAGGCATGCACCACCACGTCCAGTTAATTTTTGTATTTTTAATAGAGACGGGGTTTCATCATGGTGGTCAGTCTGGTCTTGAACTCCTGACCTCAAGTGATCCACCCACCTCGGCCTCCCAAAGTGCTAGAATTACATGTACAGTATATTTAAAATGTAATTTAAAGGAAAAATAAAACTAGTTCAATTTGTTAAACTGAATGAGTACATATCCATCTCCTCTTATGCCCAAGACTCTCTTAAAAGCAGATAGATGGAACAAAAGTTAAGACAACAACCAAAACGAGAATAGAATGTGACTATTATTGAACACAGAATTGAACTACATTGTTGGAAGATGGAGAATGAATAAAGAAGCAATGTCTAACAAAGACAGGTTTAGAAGACTTGGGCCTCTAGCTCTCAGAAGGGCTAAAGTATACCTGGGATACCTAGAACTTCAAAAAGACAGGCATAGTATGATAACAGTAAAGAGGAAAATTGAAATCTCAGGATTACTTAAAAATCTATAGCTAAATATTCATTCCTGTAAACCTTCCACACATAAACTCCATACTCTATCCTATAACCATTCCTAAAAGTAACTTCAGGACTGATTCCACCACCACCACCACCACCACAACAACAAAATAAACCAAGGAAGAGAAAAATATACAATCTAATAAATTATGGCAGAAGTCCAAGATGTAAAAAGATCATGATGGAGTACTGACATTAGCAAGATGGTGGACTAGGAAGGTAAAGGCTCTCTTTTTATTCACAGAAACACCAAGTCAGTATATGGACCATAATGGAACTGCAAGAATGCTAGAGACTACCTCAATGTGTTTGACAAGCTACAGTACTCAGGCAAATGTAACAGCAAGAAGTGTTGCTAGCAAAAGGGGAGGGAAAATTCATGATGTTTTGTGCACCCATCCATACCCATGTGCAACCAGGAGGAAACTTCTCATATGGGGACTCTTCTGTGAAGAGTATAATCTGTGAAATAAAAAATTCACTAGAAGAATTAAAAGGCAAATTTGAGCAGGCGAAAGCAAAACTCAGCAAACTTAAAAATAGGACAATTAAAATCTATAGAGTCTAAAGAACAGAAAGAAAAAAGACTAAAGAAAACTGAACAGAGCCTATGGGACCCGTGGACACCACCAAGTATAACAATATACACATTGTGGGAGTCTTAGAAAGGAGCAGAAAGATATTTCAAAAAATACTCACTGAAAACATCCCAAATTTGAGGAAAGACATAAATATTATTATTTAAGAAGCTCAAGGGACTTACTCAAATAAATCCACACTGGGATACATTTTAATCAAACTTTCAAAGGTCAAAGATAAAAAAAAAATTAAGAGCAGCAAGAGAAATGCAACTTTTCAAATACAAAAGATTCTCACTAAAGATATCTGCAGATTTCTCATAAGAAACATTAGAGGCCAGAAAGCAGTGAGCTGATTCATTCAAAGTGCTAAAAGAATAACAAACAACACCCCCACCTCCAAAAAAAATCCCCATTAACCAAGAATCCTATATCTGGCAAAACTGCCTTTCAAATTGAGTAAGAAATTAAGACATTTCCAGATAAATGAAAGCTAAGAGTAGTTGTTACCACTAGATCTCCCCTGGAAGAAATGCTAGGAACAGTAATTCTTGGAATCCAGCTGTGAGGAAGTTCAATCTTCCATATGAACAGGCCCACACAGAAGAGAACCAGGTGTTTGTTCCACATTGATAAGAAACTAAAACACACATTCTTGAAAAGCTACACACACATATATATTTAAATACATACAGATGCTTCTCAATTTACACTGGGATCGTTTCATGATAAACCCATTTTATGTCCAAAATATATCCCAAGAAACCTATCGTAAAGTCAAACAATCATAAGTCAAACCAGGGTAAGTTAAATACTGTCAAGATATTCAGTATATATTGTCATAATGGATATACATATACATGATATACTTGAGTTCCAAAGCCACATAGTTTGTGACTCAATTATTTTACTTCTCCTTATTACTTCTTGAAGATGTTCTTATCTAATTATTCAAATTCATTTTTTAAATAAATGAAGGCTGGGAGTAGTGGCTCACACCTATAATCCCAGCACTTTGGGAGGCCAAGACGGGCAGATCATGAAGTCAAGAGTTTGAAACCAGTCTGGCCAATATGGTGAAGCCCCATCTCTACTAAAAATACAAAAGAAAATTATCCAGATGAGGTGGTGTGTGCCTGTAATCCCAGTCACTTGGGAACTTGGGAGGCTGAGGCAGGAGAATCGCTTGAACCCAGCAGGTGGAGGTTGCAGTGAGCTGAGATCACACCACTGCACTACAGCCTGGACAAGGTCACAAAGCTTACAGTTTTTGAATAGACATAGTGTTTCCAGAAATCAGAATGACTTAAGTTTGGGCTATGTTGTTTTAGGTGGTTGGTCTTGGCGTATATCTAAACTGTAGTCTCCATTTTTATTTTTCTTTGACAACATCTTTTAAATATTGTAATAACTAAACTTTCTTATTGTGTTAGCTACCTGAACCATAGACAGATGATACTTGTAGTAAAATAAGAACAGAGGAGAGGTGATTAAGAAGGAATTGTAATGTAAATGTAATGCACAAACACATATATTTAACCCTTGTAACAACCCTTATAAATAAATAAATTAGTGTTCAAAGAGTTTGCCAAAATAACTGAGATTTAAACTCAAGTATGAGAGTCTTCAAAGTCCCTATTCTTACTACTGTACTCTTGTGTCTTACATGCCCAACCCACACAATCTTATAAAATATTAAATAAAATCATGTAGAATCAGGAGGTGTTCCACAGCTAATATATCATAGAAAGTTGAACATAGAATCATGCTTATGCTAAATATTTTATAAAGTACTGTTACACAATGTACTGTCTGGAAAACCATCTTCATCAACTGGATGCTTTTTGGAAATGCAAGATCACCTCTGAGCTACTAAATCAAATATCTATGATTGGAGCCTAGCAATCTAGTATTACACAAGGTGATACTAATGTAGTCTCAATTTGGAAACTAATGCCTTATAGTATTTGGAAAATAGAAGCATCCACTTAAAATGTCCTCTTTTCATAGATACAGAGGCTAAAGATAAGTATATTTCATTCTTTGAGGTTCTTATAATTAACAAGTGGCAGAGCCAAAATTAAAATCAAGATATTTTGATTACCAGTTAAAGGCAATTCAGTGAGATTTCACTTGAAACATGTCAAATTTTGACTTTAAATAGCATAAAAATTTTGTTTCAAATGAAAGAATCAAAATTATATATACACATATAAACTTATCTAAATATGCTGAAACGACAATTGCTCTTGCAAGGGCATTTGCAGAAAATTGAATCTCACTCAGCAGGCTACCAAATCCAGCTGGAGTAAGGCAAAGACCAGGGAGGTTCACAAAAGAAACATGCTAAGGATACATTGAGCCAGCATGAATTGATGAGGCATGATTATAGAGTGTTGAGACATAATCATAGCATAAAGAACAGACTAGAGTACCAAAATCAGAAATATGACCAAAGGCTTTGCAAACATCTGCTTTAACCCAACTCAAGATTATTATTCACATTTGCCCAGGGTAAAACAATCTGCTGGTCACACTTTATCAAACTGAGACGTCAATTTTGAAACATGAGAGTAGAAAGAAATACACATCTGCCTATATATTCAAATGTACTTAAATACTCAGAAAAAAACATTTTAAATATAGGTAATAGATATACACGCAAATATATAGACATGTATGGCATTTTAGTATTCCTGATGCCATGAAATTTCTATTTTCACTTTGGAAACTTTGGGGAAAAATTGAATATCATTGTCTTCACTTGGAGATTGGTGAGTACTTTAGACTATGAATTATCCTTAAAATGTCCAAGAGCAAATAGAACTTTTCCTAAGACTTCATTAACCACTCTTACTTGAACAAGGACTTTTCTAAAATGTCCAAAAAGTATATAGTCTGCCACTAGGGACAGACACCTACCCTATTCTTCTTTTATCTCAGTGTCCCTGCTGCCTGTTCTATCTTCGGAAGAAAAGCAGGACTATATATCCCAAATGCCACTAACATTACTGTGGAAAGGAAGGCACAGGCTGCTGAGATCGTATATAAAAATATTATGTTTTGGCTTCTCTTAAAAAAATCTGAAAAGAATGCACTTATCTTCTGGCAAACCAATAATTAACACTGACCTATTAGTGGTTGCCATTTTGCAGAGGCAAGGGCTTCTTTTGCCACTTGCTCACCTTAGTTAAATTCATTCTATTTTATAATCTGTTTCCCCCTGTACATTTATGAGCTTATCTTTGCTGTGGGACTTATAGAGATAAGAGTCCATTTCAGATAACAAGTCATCGCCAATGATTTAGGTGGAAGTTTTCCCATGATTACTTTGCTACTTCATGAATAAACTACCTTCTGATGATATTGATAGCTCAGAATGCAAATACTGCTTGTACTCGTAGTATTCTTCTCCTGAATATCCACTAACATTATTTCTTATTTTAGGTTGAAAATAGTAAAATAAAGAAACTATTGATAACTGTAGTCTAAAGTATAAATGTAAATTAAAAACCTTTTCCCCTATGTTTTAATAAGATGATTTAAAAATTATATCACCTCTCCTCTTTGGAAATCTAACTTTCATTAATATTGCCAGCAATGTTATTCTAATCATCTCTTTGTACATAAGGGAATCAGGTTGGCATTTGCTTTTACTCTATTTAAACATCTATGAGGACCAAGAGTAAAATGATAAATATGCTAAATGTATATTTGAATTGCAATTTAATACAATGCCTAGATTTTATGTTTGGAGAGTATTCCTTTGGCAATAAAATAATTATTATTTAAAAGAAATAGAAAAGCTGAGAAATAATACATAGTATTCAGCTTTCCTCTCTACTGGTTTCTAAGAGCTGTCTTTGTTCTTCCTTCCGGGCATGAAAAGAAGATAAGCCACTCTGACTTTCTCCTTCTGCTCATTTGTTTCTTCTGGCTATGGCTGTTCCTGAAGGAAATAGAAAGTGTCAGAAACAGCTTATATGTTATCTAGGCTGGTTTTTCTGTTCTCTGCCTGCTCAGTAAGAAACTGTGGAATAATTCCCTCTCTTCAGTCCTGTTAGGATCCTTTTAGGCAAAGGGGAAGAAGATACATTCTCTAAAAGTTTCTTTGTTGAGATCGTTTTAGGCTCACAGAAAGGCTGCAAAAAATAATACTGAAAGTCTTTATATCTATTTCAACCAGCATCCTCTTAAAAACTTATGGGACCATAGAACTTTTATCAAAACTAAGAAATTAACACTGATACAATAGTGATATAATCATATTAGCAAAAACACAAAACATATTTAAATGTCATCAAAGTTTTTCTACTGTTGCCTTTTTTATGATTTAGAATGTAAGCCAGGATCTCACACTGCATATTCTTATTATGCCTTCTTAGTTGCCTCCAATCTAAGAGACTGCATCGGTCTTTTCTTTAAAAAACTTGACACTTTTGAAACATAGTGACCAGTTATTTTTTGGAATGTATTTCAACTTGGGTTTCTCTGATAGTTTCTCTTGATTCAACTGAAGTTATGCATTATTTGGACTGACAGAGTAGAGCTATATGCCTTTCTCAATGGATCTTATCAGGAGGATATATGATGTTCCTCTGTCTTATTACTGATGATATTAACTTCGACAATCAGGCACTTGCTAGGATTCTCCAATGTAAAGTTACTATTTTTCCCTTTGTAATTAGTAAATATTTTATAGGAAATACGTCAAGACTATATAAATATTCTGTTTCTGCTTTAGCTTTTTTTTTCACCAATTTCTACATTGAAAAGTAGATTGGTGACTTTTTAATTCTTGCTTTCCTTCCATCATTAATATATGAAATTCTTCCATAGGAAATACTTGTCTATCTCCTCTATCTATTGATTTATTTTGTTATTTGTTGTACTATATAGTCCAATGAGTTTTTATTTTATTTTGGGAGGTATATTTTAATACCATTGTTATATTATAAGGTATTTCAACTTTGGCCATGGGGAGTTGTTTCAGAATAACTCTTGCCCCCTTTTGATATTACCTGTCCTTTTTAAAGCTATTTTTAAATAGCTTCTGAGGCAACATAAAATTCTTCAGATTCACCTTGTATTTTTCCTGTCTCACTTCTGAAATTGTCATTTCTCTAAGGAGTGCATGTTCCTTTTAAAGTATAATGGTATTTAGAAACCAAAATGTTGTCTATAGATGATGTGCTCATTGTTACTATGATGTCACTGCTCCTAGTGTTTCTCAGTACATAGAGCAAGGGTATATATCTATATATCTCCATATATCATATGCATCATAATATATATCAATATGCTACATAAAATACATATAATGCATAAATATTTCACACATACACATAAACAGAGTAACTTGTTCACTCATACATCTATATAAATCTATCTACAAAGAGTTTATTTGATACTTCTCATTTCAATCCAGCATCACAGAATTCATTTTGGCCTTTCCTTTTTTCTGATTTATAACTGCTTATGTGCATGGTGAGAATCTCTTTCATTATCTACAATATTTTTACTTATTTGTTCAACCCTAGGAATCAAATAAAGTAGCTTCAGAATTCCTAACTCATAGTCTTATGGAAAACAAGTTTACTAACTAGAGTGGAGTGATTGCATATAGTTATTTTTGTCTTACGTTATATAATATCCAGTCAAAGTTCTGTTTTCTAAAGTCCCTTAGCTCACTTTCTGGCTTTCCCATCAGTGGAGGAAGTTTTACTAAAGATCCTGGAGAATTTCACAAAACCTAAAGCTAAGAATGCATCTAAACTTCCACAACTACTAGAACCCAAAACCTGAATATTATAAAATATTACTTAACACCAGCTGTTTTCTTACATCACTTTTTCTTGTTCTAAGTAACTAGTACATTGAATTTCCCCCTTTAGCATTTGTTCTGTATGCAAACCATTTCTTTTCATTCTTCTGTTCTTTCCATATGTTAGGAAACAGGTCCACATCAAGCTCTGGAGTTTTACATGTTAGGTCTTTATCCAGTTCCCTGTTCAAGCCATGGAGAAAGTTGCTGGTAAAACTGGTGCTGGGTGGGTACTAATCTGGCATTCCCATTGGTGATCACCATAATTCATCTTGCCATCTTACCAGCACAATAATTGTCTGTCATTTTTCATATAAAATTCTCAGAATGTTCCCACTTACCTTATATTTAAGGTTTCTCAAAACTACAGCACAACCACACCAAAAACCTCAAAAAAACACACCAGACCTACTCATCTCTCCCACTATTGGTAGTCACCTATTGCTATGTTTAGTTCATGAATCCTTGACAGTGTCACAGACAGTATTCTCTGAATCCACACTCTCTGTATATTGTTGCTATTTCATCTAGTCAGTCTCAGTCTTTCTTTGATTTCGTTCTTCTCTATCTTGAAGCATATAGTCTAAATCAAGGGTCAGCAAACTTTGTTTTCAGCAAGGCCAGTTAGCAAATATTTTAGTCTTGATGCTCATACAGCCTCTGTTACTACTACTCAATTGTACCTCTGTAGCACTAAAGCAGTCATAGCACCACATAAATAAATATGTTTTGGTTCTAGTAAAATTTACTTATAGACATTGAGTGGAATGTATATATTATTTGTATGCTATGAAATATTATTATAAAATTTTTCCCACAATTAAAATGTGTAAAGCATTTTTAGCTCACAGCCTGTACATAAACAGACAGTGGGCAGGATTTGGACAAAGAGCTTTCATTTTACAATCTTTTGTCTAAATAATAAATTTAGCTACTTTCAAAGTACCTGATACACAAATGTGAAAGAAAAGCAGAATAACCATAGTAAAGAATTCCACTCAGGGAAAGAGATGCATCGTGCCTTGACCACTGATTCTAAATGTCCTATTTAGTAACCTCTCAAACAGGGATAGTGAATCTCAGAGGTGAGTCCATATTAGCTTACCTTTCTTAGAATATTGTTCCCACCGGAAGGCTTTTCCTTATGAGAGTTGAATTGTTTTTCCTACTTTTACCTAGTCATTTTCTACAAATTTACAACAAATATCTATCTCTATCTAGCAGCTTTTATGTACCAAGAACATTTCTAGACCTTTTGGATATAAAGTGAACAAAATAGACAAAAATATCTATATTCATGAAGCTTACATTCCAGTGCGTCTTTTGGTTAGGATTGGGTAGAGACAGATATCAAAGAATAAAAACAATATAAAATTAAATTACATGCTATCTGCTAGGGATTAAGCATTATGCAAGAGACAGTAAGTGAAAAGAGAGGAGAAATGGCATGGAGGTGGCCAATTTTCAATTAGGTAGTCAGAGCACATCTCACTGAGAAGGTGACATAAGAACAAATGATTTGAGGAGGTGAGGGATTAAGCTTAGGAAAATCAAGGACTGAAAGTTTCCAGGAAAGATAAGAGCCATCACAGAAGTCCTAATGTCCCAAGACTAATGTGTCTGAGGCAGAGTGAGGCATCGCAAGAACAGCAGGAACAGAAGACAGAGGATTGAAACAAAATGTTCTGATTTAATTCCATGGAGACAAATAGCTTAGCTGAACAGGTATATGCCAGAATATAAAAAGAAAATGGGAGGCGGAGAGAGAGAGAGAGAGAGAGAGAGAGAGAGAGAGAGAGAGAACTGTTAAAGTCTTTAATAAAGACATGGCCTCAATAAAAGTTTTCGGCAATCCATTTCTTGAATTTTACCTCCTCTTTTCTCTCTCCTTTCCTTTAATCTACTTAGGATGTATATAACCTAGGGACAGATGGAAACCTCAGTCTCACTGAATAAAAGGGAAAAGGGAGGGAAGGAGGGAAGAGGAAAGGAAAGAAGAAAAGGAGGAAAGGAAAAATCAATAAAGGAACAAAAGAAAGGAGAAAAACTGTACTACTTAACAGAGATTTATAATATATATATATGTATATATATATTAAAGAGCCTCAAGTAACATCTAGTAAACTCAAATATTCTCATTCCAACAACTTATTAATATTAGAACCTTCTCTTTAAAATGAGTATAGATCTTTCTATTTTTATCAAGTATCCATGCTATCTGGTTTGAGACTGCATTTTGAATAGAACATTAAACAATCCTGAAAGTATTAGAATCTGAAGTTTTAATGAAGGTTTCAGAATATGAAAATATTAAAAATGCAAAAATAGTAACTCCTTTGAAAATCTGTGAGGGATTATTTCTAATTTCACAGAATCATTAGGACACTCTGTATATTCCTTTGATTTTAGTATCTCCTAGCTCATATGTGAAAATTTTGTCACCAAGTAAGAAGGTTAATAGTGCATGTTGATTCACTTCTAAGTTAGATGTTTCCAAGTAATTACAGTTTCTATCATTTCTTTTTGAACAGAAATGAAGTATTTGTAAATATTACATAATCTGAATTTTAATGGGTTACCTAGGGCAAAATGGGACTTATTATCGTTTCATGTTCTCTTTGACTGTGGAAACCATGAACTACTACTCATTAATAAAAACATGACCTCAATTATTCAGATGTTAAGGGCATTTCATTAATAAAAGTTATGGGCAATCCATTTCTTGTATTTTACCTCGTCGCTTTTCCTATAATCTACTTAGGATGTCTATGATCTAGGGACAGATGGAAACCTCAGATTCTTTGGGTAAACAGTCATATAAACACAAATACAAAAGAGAAAGCAATGTGGTATGTTATGATATACTTTCATTTATTACAATAAGCACTTTTTTATTCACAAACACACTTTATTAATTTTTAAATTATTTTGCTTTTTACATCCCATTTCTTCTTTCTGGATATTTTTTTTTTCTTCTTCCTGAAGTATTTAATGCTGCTATCATGAGGGCCCTGATTAGAAATATTTCTAAATTTTTGTACGTTTAAAATTATCTTAATTAATCCTCTTGGTTAGGGGATACTGGGTTCATATTTATTTTCTTCATCATTTGAAATACATTACTCTGTTATCTTCTGGCTCCTAACAACTGACAATAATTTTTAAATTAATAATAAATTGCAATCTCTAATATGTATCAGTTTTTCTGTACATGCCAGGAATGGTTCTGAGGATTAAGTGAGATAATATGTGCAAAGTGCTTAGATAAGGAATCCAAGGCACAGAAAGATGGAGTAGCAAACAATTTGAGCTTACATAATTTGGAAATGACTGAACAGAATTTGAGTCCAGGGACCTCAAACAACAAATGTATTGCTCATATGAGTTGTATTGTCCTGTAGTTAACTTGCCTGTATCACCTGGTATTTTAAAGGTTTATTCTTTTTTATTTTTTTTCATTAGTGTTTTACCTTTTTACTAGAAAGTGTCTATGTCTAAGTAGTATTTATTTCTAATTTATCTTCTCAGCACATACTGGGTTTCTTACATCTAAGTCACATGCTTCTCCTCGATGCTACAAAATTCTCAGTCGTTATCTGTTTCACTATTGTATTTTTCTCATTCTGCTTTATCTTTATAGAGCAAATAATAGTTGTGCATCTGTGCTTCTCATTTTATCCTTCCTCTTTTTATTTTCATTTTTTAGAATTTTTTCTTTATTAATCTCATCAACATTATGTCTTAGAATATATACTTATTAATTTTTATTACTTTAATAATTTTCTCTCCAGCTGTGTCATACTATTTTCCAGAAAATAGTCAGATTAGCCAGTCTACTGTCCAAAATTTTTAATGGAAATAAATAGTTTTTATTCAACTAATGCAAAAAAAACTTTTATTTTTCACATTTAAGGTTTCTTATTGCTTCTTTTCACATATGTCTCCTTTTTATTTATTGCTTTCTTTTATTGTTTTCATTGGAAGTATTTCCTATTTTTTCAAGAAATAATATATACACATGTATAATTTCATATTATTTTGTTGACTCTAGTTCTTTGGAGTTCTACTCTATTTATTGCCCTTTATGTTGCTAAAATTTCATCAGTGTATTAATGTCTTATAATTTCTGTTTAAGTGTTTATCTTCTGTGAAAATGTTTAACCTTCAACTTACCTAAATCCTGTTGCTTGGTTGTTTAACCTGGCATGCCTACAGGTTGTCATCCATCCACAAAGCAGGTGCTCTTCCAACTTGATACATTTTATTTTTTCTTTTTAAATCCTGGCTTCCCTGTTTTGTTTTTGTTTTTGTTTTTTTGTTTTGTTTTGTTTTGTTTTTAAACTGAGAACACCGTGAAAAAGAATTGTGGAATGATAATAGAGAATTATTAGCTTGCAAGGAGCCTATATAGGACTATACATTGTTTCATTCTCCCTTGAAACAGTTCCTCATTGAAATGCATATTTACTCTGAAAGCACTTGAAAATCTAAAGCTTCTCTTATTTCTGGTGATGTTTTAAAGGTTCTTAAAGATATGTCAGATGCATACACCAAAAGATATCTCTCAGAATCTGAAGTGCATTTTTGAATAATCCGTATGAAACGACATGGCAATATAAATTCTTTTCTACTTGTAACGATACCAGGATACCTAATGAAATATTTATAATATTTTTTAGTTATTTATCATTTGTAGAGAATATTTTAAAATATTAAATTGATATTAGGAGCATTGATGTCTAAGTAAAACATATTATTACAAAACACTAACTTTGCTCTTGGATTTTAACTAAACTCACAAAGAAAGAGCTGCTTCTAATCATTGCAATTGAGCTATACTTACTTTTTCAAGATCACTGGCAGAACTCTAGCTGTCATTATAATTTTCTGTGAAATCATAGTAGCAAACTTCGTTTACAATGTATTCAGAATTATAAAAATAAGAAAGAAATTAAAGACAAAGAAAGGAAGAAAAATAAGGAAAGAAGAAAAAAAGTAAAATAGATGCCTGTCACAGTAATAACATTTTAATAATGTAATATATTTCATTTCTTCTTTTCTATCCTCAAACTTGAATCCCATAAAAATTCACTCAATACTTTTGCTGTAAAGATAACTTCAAAACCAATAGATAATTGTTTTTAATTCTTCTTCATGATATATTTGTATATAACAATATTATAACTGTTTTTTCTTCAAATTTAAGTGCAATGATAATTTCATTAGCAATTCAGTGATAAATGTTTTCTGTTATTACTATTATTTTACAGTTATAGTTTAACAAGTATCTTATATCTAGATTTTAGAATGCATTAAAAATAGTTTTCAATGGAATATTTTAATTTCATGGCATTTCTTTGTACACCATCCTCTCTGTTTATTTTCAATTAGATGTATCTCGTCCTTCCTGAGGTAAAAGTTTCCATACTGGTGATCTATACATTGCTCTTCTGCAGAATGCCAGTAAATATGTTGCCGTAGATTTTTTCTCAAATAAACTTATAAATTTCTGTGTTAAAGCCAATCATGCTTCTGAGTTAGAGAAGATTTTAGAACTTTTAATATAACATACATTGTTAATCTTATACATTTTGCAGGGCTTTAGCACATTCATTTAACATAAGACCTTTTATTTAAAGAATAATTTAATATTCAATGACATTTTGAAAAATACTGACATAGGTCATTGTATTGATCAGAATAGTTTGGCTATGCTTCAGTAACAAACCAATCCAAAACTATAGTGTAAACAAAAGCTTGTTTGTATTTTTTTTCTCTTTGATATTACAGGAAAGCTCTGTATATCCATGGTTATTGATGAGGGAGGTTTCCATTTCAACATGCTGCACCATAGTTTGCAATGGCAAGGAAAAACAGAGAAAGCTGTAGTGTTGACAGCTAGCAAATAAATGGGTGGTTCCAAAATGACACATGCAACTTTTGGAATTAGATACATGAGCTGGTTATGCCTAAATTCGACAGAAGGGGAAATTTCTCCTCAGCATAATCAGGAGTAGAATGTTGGCAATGTTTAATAGGTTTTCTAACGTTGTCTGAAGTATGTCAAATCTCTCTGGATAAAGAGAAGTTTAGGGACTGTATTTTTGTAATACAATGTTAATAAGTACAGTATTAATGATAAGTACATTATTGTGAGTTTATTTTGTGCCCAACCTGTAGTATGCATTTTCTAAGCTTTTCTCTTTTAATTTGCACAATAAATTAAAAGAGCCGAGCATGGTGGCTGATGACTGTAATCCCAGCAACTTGTGAGGCTGAGGTGGGAAGAGTGCATGAGGCCAGTAATTCGAGATGAGTCCGGGCAATATAGCGAGACTCCATCTCTAAAAGCAGTAGCTAAAAAAATTTTTAAAATAAGTAATTAAAATATCCTTATGGCATTTAAAAAATATTTATATCGTGGATATAGGTAAAGGATGACTGCATGCCCTTTCACAACGACAGTAGTGTCTCACATGACTAGCCCAGAGTTCTCTAATTTTCTGAGGTTATATAAATTTTATTTTATTTACTACTGACTATTGACTAAGGTGTTTTACAACTCTATAAGCAGAGATACTGACTCATATAAAACTGGTCGTACTACAGATGCCTCATGTCAGATAGCAATGCAAGTAAATTCTTAGTGAGAAAAATGCAAATAGAGATTCAAGCATGCTAAAGATTTTACTCCAAAGCTGTCATTATTTTTTATTGCCCAATAGAGCATCAACCAGTTTCACGTGTGATTTATAAATTTTATTCCAGCATTCTATATTCCTATGAAAAGAAAAACTCTTTTTCTCACATTTTTAAAAGTAATTTTACTATCCTTATATTTTGACGTTAATTTATTCTATGTTTATATGAGAATTATGCTTTTAATTTTTTGAAAAGGGATCTTTGAAAATTTAAATGCCCTGATGAGCCTAAGCTAAAAGAATAAGGTATAAAATTGCTAAAGTTATAAGATAAAGGTTCTGGAACTGTTCTTGACCATGAATATTTCTGTGAACCACACATTGGAAGGAGTAGTGCTCACATAAAGAGAGATAAGATAGAAAACACACAGAGAAGGCAGAGAAGAAGAAGTGGAAAGAGTTGAGCATGGTGGCTCATGTCTGTAATCCCAGCAACTTGGGAAGTTGAGGTAGGAAGATTGCATGAGACCGGTAGTTAGAGATGGGCCTGGGTAGTATAACAAGACCCTATCTCTAAAAAATTGTTTTTCAAAAAAGTAGCCAGGTGCACACCTGTAATCTGATAGCTTGAACCCAGGGACTCAAGGTTGCAGTGAGCTATGATTGTGCCTGTGAATAAACACTGCAGTCTACCTTGGATGATAGATCAAGACCCCATCTCAAAAAATAGAAAGAGTCTTGACGTTTTTCAAATAATTGATTCTACTCTTTTCGGAAAGTCAGATCCAATATTTGACTTTCACTAGATAGCCTAGAACCATTATTATGAATTAAGCATGTCCTAAAGCAAATTAAATGATTTTATTTGGTTACTTATTTGTAATGCAGCCTAAAATACAAAAAAAAAAAGTTTTCAACTATAATATATACCAAATATGTAGATAAGTGAGTGTAAGTACAATGGATCCAAATAAGGATTCTGCATGGCGGGTTGACAAACACCAGCCATTTTATTCATTCTTATTGTCTCTAGAGCACGTGCTAGAGACCCACAGGAACTGGAGGCTTAAAGTGAATGGTATAGACATTACTGTACCAACCCACATACAACAAGTGCCTGAAATGTGGAAGCCCTGCTCTTGGGGTTTGGGAAATATGAGTGAACTAAGCTGACAAAAGTCTCTGTCCTCACAAGAAGCTTATATTTTGGTAAGGCATTGATCTTAGTAAAGCTTGTTCTCTTTGCTGTGGCTTGCTTTGCCTGCACTCACATATATGTGAGAGAGTATTAGATTACCACCAACTGGAAAGACATTCAGAAAATGAGAGTAAAGTGGATGTGACAGTTAATTTTAGGCATCAGCTTGACTGGATTAAGAGATACTTGGAAAACTGGCAAAGTATTATTTTGGGGTATGTTTGTGAGGGTGTTTCTGGAGGAGATTAGTATGTGAGGTGGTGAACTGAAAGGAGAAGATCTGCCTTCAATATGGGTGGGCACCTTCCAGTCAGCTGGTAACCCAGGTAGAACAAAAAGGCAGAGGAAAGGTGAATTAATTCTCTCCTGAAGCAAGAACATTCTTTTTCTCCTGCCCTTGGCCATCAGAATTATAGGCTCTGCAATCACTGGGCTCCAAAACTTGTACCAGCCTCCCTCCAACCCCCACCAGGGTTCTTAGGTCTTTGGCCTTGAACTGAGTTACACCACTGGCTTCCCCGGTTGTGATGCTTTTGGACTTGGACTGAGTCATGCTACTGGCTTCCCTTGATCTCCAGCTTGCAAGTGGCCTATCATGGGACTTCTCAGCCTCCATAATGATGTGAACCAATTCCCCTAATAAATCCTGTCTCCTATATCAACCTTTGTGTGGATCATATTGTTTCTGTCTCTCTGGAGAACTCTGACTAATACAAGGGATGTTCTAAGTCTTCTAATCCAGTACCATTGCTGGGAATCCCTGCCAAGAAGCAAATGAAAATACATCTAAAGAGAAGACTGAGTCCCCAGGCTTAGCATGAAGAAACAGAGCCAAAATAATGGAGTCAAATTAAGCAGTAAGATTTTATAAGGTTCATTGATTTCAGTTACCAGAAAAATGGAATTCCTTCAAATAAAATTGCTAATCAGCAAAGTTTTAAGAATTAAAAAGTTTAAAGTTCATTGATGCAATTTATATTATCTTTGAATGATTGATATTCTATAGAAGCATACTGAATTTACTGAAAGCTTTAATTAAAATATGTACATGATTCATATCTTTAGGAGCTTATAATTAGGCTATGTAAAGTTGTGAGGAAATAAATAACAGTACAGAGTAGAAGAGAAAAAAAAAGTTCAGAGGGATGAGCAAAGTCATAGATACTGCAACTGCCAAAGGGCCCAGATTTGCTCTAAGTCTGTATCTATGCACTTGACATTCAGATTAAAACCAAATCCCACTTTAATGAGATCATTTTATCATCAGTTTCTGCCTTTCTTTATTCAGTAGCTAGCTGGTAATAGCAATATGTTAATAATCTACTTTCAAAGCAAACTTTGAAATAAGGAGTTGTAAAATATAACTTTATTCAGGCATCATTACCTTTTTATTTAGCAGATTAAAAACAATCTGTGTCTATTCTTTCTACTATGATTATATTAGCAAGATAGTCAATGACTTAGTATCCTGTGGAAAGGATAAGCAAATCCAAGGAAAACAAAAAGGAGAAAGGCATATCTAATTCATAGAATCTCAGAGTGTAGAGGGAAGAGGAAATTTAAATATTGTTTAAATCAACTCCTCTCGTTATTAGGATAAGTAAAGCCCAGATAGGTTGGATGCATGCGTAGAGACAGAAATAGGTACAGATATTCCAAGAGTAGAAACTGGAACAGGAGCCAGAAAGACCAGTACAGTCTTACAGTTGAAGAAGATACACATACAAACACTCTTAAACTTGTAGCGATGTGCACGCACACACCCACAGACACACACACATTCTCAAACAGATACATATTCACTCACACATACAGAGATAAATACATAGATGTGGAAGCTCTTTTTAATGTCTGGGGTGAGGATGCATTACTTTCTAATGCATCAAAATGTGAAATTTCCATGATTCAGTAAATATGTACCATATTGAGGACCTACCATAGGCCAGGAATTCTGTTGAGTACTAGAAAGTGCAGTACTTGCCAATGTATTTGTCTTTCAAAATAAACAAAACTTGCATGACCATGCATTAAAGCAAAGGTTATCAATTTTTTTTTTTAATTTTAACTCTGTGTAGCTGTAATAGCAGCCAACATTTATTGAGCAGTTAACACGTACCAGGCACTACATAAAACGCTTTCTAATGTTATCTTATTGAATGCTCCTACCTACCCTCTGGAGTAAGCAGTATTACTATCCTGATTTTTGTTGTTGTTATTTTATTTTATTTTATTTGACTTTAAGTTCTGGAATTCATGTGCTGCATGTACAGGTTTGCTACATAGGTATATGTGCACCGTGGTGTTTGCTGCACCTCACAATCCATCATCTAGGTTTTAAGCTCTGCATGCATTAGGTATTTGTCCTAATGCCCTCCCTCCCCTTTCCCTTCACCTCAAGACAAGCCCCCATGTGTGATGTTACCCTCCTTGTGTCCATGTGTTTTCACTGTTCAGCTCCCACTTGTGAGTGAGAACA
Organism: Theropithecus gelada; assembly: GCF_003255815.1. Lineage (NCBI taxonomy): Eukaryota > Metazoa > Chordata > Mammalia > Primates > Cercopithecidae > Theropithecus > Theropithecus gelada. Next base: position 101,279,640 of record NC_037671.1, on the reverse strand, counting down.
TGCTGTGTTTGGTTTTCTGTTCCTGTGTTAGTTTGCTGAGGATGATGGTTTCCAGCTACATCCATGTCCCTGCAAAGGACATGAACTCATTATTTTTTATGGTTTCATAGTATTCCATGTTTTATATGTGTCACATTTTCTTTGTCCAGTCTATGATTGATGGGCATTTGGCTTGATTCCAACTCATTGCTGTTGTAAATAGTGCTGAAATAAACATGCATATGGTTGTGTCTCTATAGTAAAAAGATTTATAATCCTTTGGGTATATACCCAGAAATGGGATTACTGAGTCAAATGGTATTTGTGGTTCTAGATCCTTGAGGAATCGCCACACTATCTTCCACAATGGTTGAACTAATTTACATTCCCACCAACAGTGCAAAAGCTTTCTTATTTCTCCACATCCTCACCAAAATCTGTTGTTTCCAGACTTTTTAATGATTGCCATTCTAACTGGTGGGAGATGGTATCTCATTATGGTTTTGATTTGCATGAGCAAATCATAATGAACTTTTTTTCATACATTTGTTAGTCACATACATGAAATCTTTTGAGAAGTGTCTGTTCATATCCTTTGCCCACTTCTTGATGAGATTGTTTGTTTTTTGCTTGTAAATTTGTTTAAGTCCCTTGTAGATTCTGGATATTTCACCTTTGTCAGATGGATAGACTGCAAAAATTTTCTCCCGTTTTGTAGATTGCCTGTTCACTCTGATGATATTTTATTTTGCTGAGAAGAAGCTCTTTAGTTTAATTAGATCCCATTTGTCAATTTTGGCTTTTGTTGTGATTGCTTTTGTTGTTTTAGTAATTAAGTCTTTGCCCATGCCTATATCCTGAATGGTGTTGCCTAGGTTTTCTTCCAGGATTTTTATAGTTTTAGGTCTTAAATTTAAGTCTCTAATCCAGCTTGAGTTAATTTTTGTATAAGGTGTAAGGAAGGGATCCAGTTTCTGTTTTCTGCATATGGCTATCCAGTTTTCTTTGCACCATTTATTTAGTAGAGAATCCTTTTCCTATTGCTTGTTTTTGTCAGGTTCATCCAAGATCAGATGGTTGCAGATGTGTGGCATTATTTCTGAGGCCTCTGTTCTGTTCCATTGGTCTATATATCTGTTTTGGTACCAGCACCATGCTGTTTTGGGTGCTGTTGCCTTGTAGTATAGTTTGAAGTCAGGTAGCGTGATGCCTCCAGCTTTGTTCTTTTGTTTAGGATTGTCTTGGCTATAAGGCCTCTTGTCTGGTTTTATACGAAATTTAGAGTAGTTTTTTTTCTAATTCTGTGAAGAAGGCCAATAGTAGTTTGATGAGAATAGCATTGGATCTATAAATTACTTTGGGCAGTATGGCCATTTTCATGATATTGATTCTTCCTATCCATGAGCATGAATTTTTTTTTTCTATTTGTTTGTGTCCTCTCTTATTTTCTTGAGCAGTGGTTTGTAGTTCTCCTTGAAGAGTTCCTTCACATCCCTTGTAAGCTGTATTCCTACGTATTTTATTTTATTTGTTGCAATTGTGAATGAGAACTCACTCATGATTTGGCTCTCTGCTTGTGTGTAGGAATCCTTGTGATTTTTGCACATTGATTTTATATCCTGTGACTTTGCTGAATTTGCTTATCAGCTTAAGGAGATTTTGGGCTGAGACAATAGGGTTTTCTAAATATACAATCATGTCTTCTGCAAACAAAGACAATTTGACTTCCTGTCTTCCTATTTGAATACCTTGTATTTCTTTCTCTTGCTTGATTGCACTGGCCAGAGATTCCAAGGCTATGTTGAAAGAAAGTGGTGAGAGAGGGCATTCTTGTCTTGTGCCGGGTTTCAAAGGGAATGCTTCCAGCTTTTGCCCATTCAGTGTGATGTTAGCTGTGGGTTTTTCATAAATAGTTTTTATTATTTTGAGATATGTTCCATCAATACCTAGTTTATAGAGAGTTTTTAGCATGAAGGGGTGTTGTATTTTATTGAAGGACTTTTCTGCATATATTGAGATAATCTTTTTTCTTTTTTGTCATTGGTTCTGTTTATGTGGTGGATTCCATGTATTGATTTGTGTATGTTGAACCAACCTTGCATCTCAGGGATGAAGCCAACTAACTTTCATAAGTGAAGGAGAAATAAAATATTTTACAGACAAGTAAATGCTGAAGGATTTTGTCACCACCAGTCCTGGTTTACAAGAGCTCCTGAAGGAAGCACTAAATATGGAAAGGAAAAACCAGTAACAGCCACTGCAAAACATACCAAAGTATAACAAACAAGAACACTATGAAGAAACTATATCAACTAATTTGCAAAATAATCAGCTAGCATCTTGATGACAGGATCAAATTCACATAAAACGATATTAACCTTAAATGTAAGTGGGCTAAATTTCCCAAATAAAAGTCACAGACTGGCAAATTGAATGAATAGTCAAGACTCATCAGCGTGCTGTATTCAAGAGAACATGTGCAAAGGCACACATAGTCTCAAAATAAAGGGATGGAAATGGAAATGGAAAGCAAATGGAAATGGAAATGGAAACCAAAAAAGTAGGGGTTGCAATCCTAGTCTCTGATAAAACAGACTTTAGACTAATAAAGACCAAAAAAACAAAGAATGACATTACATAATGATAAAGGGATCAATGCAACAAAAAAAAAACTAACTATTGTAAATATATATGCAGCCAATACAGGAGCAGCTACATACATGAAGCAAATCACTAGAGATTTAGACTCTAGTGACCTACAAAGGGACTTAGACTCCCACAAAATAATAATGGGAGACATTAACACCCCACTGTCAATATTAGACAAATCGAGACAGAAAATTAACAAGGATATTCAGGACTTGAACTGAGCTCTGGACCAAGCAAACCTAATAGATATCTACAGAACTCTGCACCACAAATCAACAGAATATACATTCTTCTCAGCACCACATAGCACTTATTCTAAAATTGACCACATAATTGGAAGTAACACACTCCTCAGCAAATATTAAAGGAAATCATAACAAACAGTCTCTCAGACCACGTGCAACCAAGTTACACCACAGAACTAAGAAACTCACTATAAACTACACAACTACATGGAAACTGAACAACCTGCTCCTGAATGACTACTGGGTAGATAACGAAATCAAGGCAGAAATAACAAAGTTCTTTGAAACCAATGAGAACAAAGAGACAATGTACCAGAATCTCTGGGACACAGCTAAAGCAGTGTTTAGAGAGAAATTTATAGCACTAAATGACCACATCAGAAAGCGGGACACATCTCAAATCAACACCCTAACATCACAATTAAAAGAACTAGAGAAGCAAGAGCAAACAAATTCAAAAGCTAGTAGAAGACAAGAAACAACTGAAGTCAGAGCAGAATCGAAGGAGATAAGAGACATGAAAAACCCTTCAAAAAATAAATGAATCCAGGAGTTTGTGTTTTGAAAAAATTAGCAAAATATATAAACTCTTAACTAGACTAATAATGAAGAAAAGAGAGAAGAATAAAATAGACACAATACAAAATGATAAAAGGGATATCACCACTGACCACACAGAAATACAAACTACCATCAGAGAATACTATAAACACCTCTACGCAAATAAACTAGAAAATCTAGAAGAAATGGATAAATTCCTAGACATACACAACCACTCAAGACAAAACCAAGAAGACGTCAAATCCCAGAACAGACTAATAGTAAGTTCTGAAATTGAGGCAGTAATTAACAACCTACAACGAAAAAAAGGCCAGGACCAGATGGATTCACAGGCAAATTCTACCAGAGGTACCAAGAGGAGCTGGTACCACTCCCTCTGAAACTATTCCAAACAATAGAAAAAGAGAGACTCTTCCCTAACTCATTTTATGAGGCCGGCATCATCTTGATTCCAAAACCTGTCAGTATCATCCTGATTCCAAAACCTAGCAGAGACACAACAAAAAAAGAAAACTTCAGGCCAATATTGCTGATGAACATCGATGCAAAAATCCTCAAAACAATACTGGCAAACCAAATCCAGCAACACATCAAAAAGCTTATTCACCACAATCAAAGTTTATGTTGTTTACGTATACTTGAAGGGTATGACTCCTGATTTTGACTAAAATCTAATTAGAAAGGAATAAAATATATCCTAAAATAATATTTTTGGAAAATTGAAGTTGTCGACAAAAGTAACATGCCATGCTAATATTTATTTTAGGAAAAGGCAGATTAAGTTGGAGGTTTAACAGGATAGAAATCAGGTAAGTGGATAGACAGGTATTAGTCTGCTACAAGATGAGGCCATCAGTTCAAGTGGAAGGCACAGCAAATTGAAATACTATACAGGCTGACACCCCCGGCCAACAATGTTCACTCTGTGATAACAGAGAGTAACATGTGTAGAGAGATTTCTGGAACACGGCCCTTTTTCCAGAACAACAATTTTTCCAAGTTATACATTTGGAAGTTTATCTGGCTTAATTAGAGGGATACCAGAAGATAGCAGTCATCACAGGAAAGGTCAACAGACAGCAGACAAGTATATTAGTAAGTCAGGGTTTCTAGAGAAAATACGCCTCAGAATCAGACTGCAAATCCATTATGGATTTTATTTATTTTATTTTATTTTTTTTTTTGACAGAATCTTGCTCTGTCGCCAGGCTGGAGTGCAGTGACCAATGTCCACTCACTGTAACTTCCAGCTCCCGGGTTCAGGTGATTCTCCTGCTTCAGCCTCCCGAGTAACTGGGACTACAGGCATGGGCCACCATGCTCAGCTAATTTGTATATTTTTAGTAGAGACGGGGTTTCACCATGTCGGCCACAATGGTCTCAATCTCCTGACCTCATGACCTCCCAAAGTGCTGGGATTACAAGCGTGAATCACTGCGCCTGGCCGGATTTTAAAATTTTTTAATTGATAAATAATAATTGTACAACTTATAGGATAAAATATAATTATTGATATATGTATACATTGTAGAAAGAGTAAATTAAGCTAATTAACATATCCATCTGCTCATCTACTTATCATTTTTTGGTATAGTACTCTTAGCAACTTCGAAACTTACAGTACATTATTAACTATGGTTGGCACATTGTCCAACAGAGCAAAAAAACATATTCCCCCATTTATTTTTAGTATATGTGCTGCCCAAGTGAGCGCTCCCCTGTCTAACTGAAACTTCATACCTATTGGCCAACATCTCCCCTTTCTCAATTACCCCAACCTCTAACCACCATTGTACTCTCTATGAATTATACATTTTTAGATGCCACATATAAATGTGAGGATGCAGTATTTGTTTTTCTGTGCCTGGCTTATTTTAGTTATTTACAAGATATTGAAAACCAGTACTGAGGCAGAAAACAATTCCTAGAACATAGCATGCACCTCATAAACTTGTTAAGTTAATGAATACATGAACGCTCATACCATCATTTACCTTTGAAATAGGTAACACACTACACTGTATCTTTCTTTGTGCACATGTTGCTTCAATACCTGCAATATTTGAAATAGTCCAATAGTATCCGTTGAAGATACAAAGTAAAATGGACACAGCCCTGCCCTCAAAGAGTACAGAGTTTAGTGAGAAATAAATGCAAATAATTGAGAGTTATAAAATTGGCCTGGCACGGTGACTCACACCTGCAATCCCAGGACTTTGGGAGGCCGAGGTGGGTGGTTCACAAGGTCAGGATTTCGAGACCAGTCTGGCCTACATAGTGAAACCCTGTCTCAACTAAAAATAAAAAAAATTAGTCGGGTATGGTGCTGTGTGCCTGTAGTCCCAGTTACTCGGGAGGCTGAGGCAGGAGAATCGCATGAACCCAGGAGGCGGAGGTGGCAGGGGGCCAAGATCGTGCCACTGCATGTCACCCTGGGCTACAGAGCGAGACTCCATCTCAAAAAAAAAAAAAAAAAAAAAAAAGAAGAAGAAGAAAACAATTAAAAAAAGAACTCCAAAGCAGAAAGAAGTAACTTACGGTCAGAAGAGTGAGAGCTACAATTTGACCACGAGCAAGAGAGCAACTGAGATAGAGTAGACAAATGTGTGCTGACATCTGTGGGAAATAATTGGGAGCCGGGGTTGTGCCAGAGCATAAGGGATAGTAATAATTAGCAGAGTGATGAGAAAGAGTTTAGAAATTACAGTAGGGTTACATCCTAGAAGGTCTTGGAAGTTATGTTAAATTTTCATTTTAATTATGTGAAAAATCTGAAGGCCTGTGAGCTGTGGACTCAGAATTCAAGTGGCTTTATAACGCTTAAGCTGGCAGTCATCTGTGGAATAGATCAGAATGGGAGAAACTGTATGCACCCAAATGAATTTTATACCTATTGCAAAGGTCCAGATTAATAAGTTTGTATGTTATTAATTCTTATGAGTTTCAATGAAAGAGGATGTAATTTAATATCAAATGGTACCCTAGTTCATGTAAACTAGATATTTTATAGTAAACTTTTAAAAATCAAACATTTAGTGTTTTAGGAATGTCAAAAACTGTAATAAAAATCAATGCAATATTAGATCTCTTATTTTACATTATAACAAACTCATAACTACTATCAACTAAATAAGGAATGTTATAATAGAGTTTTTAATGGGAAAAAAAGAAGGTCAGTTTCACAGCAAGAGAGGTCTCTACCAAATGATAGGAGAAATTAACAGTTCACTACCTTTTCTATAGTGCATCTTTTGCTTCTATTTCTTACTTGAGTTTGGGACAGATAACAATGGCAGGTGGAGGTAGCAGAGGTCAAATTGCTTTGAAGATGATGAACTAAATCATTATTGAGAAAAAATAAATAATAGAAAAGCCATGAGGAGTATCTCCAGGGACAGAAATCTCAAAATAAACTATTTGCAGCTGTACTACACAAAAACTGGATTTCTGTTCTCATAATTTTGCAATCAATTCTTGATTATCTACTCTAATTGGGGAAGTAGTGACAAATTAATCTCTAATTCATTTGTATGAGATGACTGACTCAAGGGCACTTGATAATATTCATAGCCTATTGAGATTCTCAGAGAACCATGTTGTGATGATCTAATACCAGTATTCCAGTACTGATTTTTAGTACTCTTAGATTGTCCTTGAGAAAACTGCGAAAAGGAATGAATAAGGCAGACAAAAAAATATTCTATTTTAATTCATTAACTGTAGAAAATAGTACATGCATGTCAACATCGACTAAAATACCATTTCACAGGACTGTCCTGAAATGTGCTACCTAGACAAAGTTGGGGATTAAATTTTCGAATGGAAACAGGTGATCTTCTAAAAACTTACATAAAATAAAATCTGAGTCAACTTACTATATGATGAATTATAGGATATATATGTCAATTCACAATTTAACTTCAGAAACCTGCAAATTTTACCATTTCCCATATTTAGATGAGTTATATTTGCAGAAAGCAATCCATAAGTAGTAGTGAGCTCTTTCATTTTACACAGATAAGTATATGTATGTTATTCACAAGTCAATTTGCAATTCTGTTGAAAGTTGTGTATGCTAATTTGAGAAAACAATATGTCAATAATTTGCCAAATAATTTTGCCTAATACTTTGCATACAGTTTGAAGAAGTTCAACAATAACCTAAAATCCTCACCAGTCAAACAGTGAGACTTTTTGTCCCAGGCCTATGGCCTTCAGTTGCAGCCAAAGCTGCCCAAACGTTAGGAGGCCTTGTGTTATGGAGAGCAAATTTTATCTAAACTTGACTATCTTCCGGTATGGATAACTGAGAAATGAAAACAATTTTGGTCATATTCATAATTACAAAACAATACTGACATCAACACCTAAAGATTTTATTAAACTTCTTTGTTTAACATAAGCCTTTTGTTAAAAATCAGTAGGTGAAATAAGTCTATTATTTTTTAAACCATGGATAAATAAGAAAACCACAGATGTCTTAAATCGTTTAATCCAAAGTTGTAAATTTAATATAAAGGTTTCCTTAGGATATGAAGCTTTTAAGAATAAACTTGCTCTAACTAATGTAGTGCTTTTTAATGATGTAGTTCTCTTCAAACAAGCTAGCGCTACTTTTCAAAAAGTAATCCAAAAGTGCCAGCTCTCTCATGCTCTCACTCTCTCTCTTTCGTCTCTCTCTGAATTTAGGTTCACTATCAGTTTTGGACATCATCTCTATTTATATCTGGCTTTTGGCTTTGTGACATACAGGACAGTACCTATCTGGGAATCCTAGAGGAATGGTAAATATAGGAATTTCATCTCTGAGGGAAAACTCGCCAGTGCCCTTGATGTTGTTATCACTGACTTGCCAAAGTGACTAGTCCTCAAAGCAGTTGGAAGATAGCTGAAGGGTAGAAACCCCACTTTGAAAATGTCAGAGTGAACTTTTTGCACCTTTGATGGGATCCATACACAGGTCAAATGATATCAGAAGCAGTGGGAAGCTTTTCCTTACACCTGGGGGTGCTGCTCTGTCTCCTGAGTGTCTTTCTTGCATAGAGAGGAATATTTGCCTGGAGTTTTTGCAATATCTTTCTTAATCATTGCCATCTAGTGATAATGCAGTTGCATATATGTTTTAATGCAAACTAGAAAAATGCTGGCCTTCTATTCGTAGTAATGGTGTAAAGTTCAATTTTAAGATATGCAAAAATAGCAATAACATGAGGAAAAATATTAAGTAAATAAAAGCGCAAGTGGTATAAAGACATGGTAAAAATGTCATTGTTTTACCTGAAGAATTGAAATTTGGAAAGTGATGCAACACTTTTTCAACTGAGATTTTTCTTCTGGTCTACCCCATTATTCAAATAACTCTTTCTATTTTCTTGATAGTGGTTTCCTCTCTTTACCTGTATGTCTCAAGAAGTATGCTCCTTTTCTCATTATCCTATATGTGGTGCCAAAACAAAATATAGCAAAGAAAAAAAGAGACAAAAAACATTGACTCTATGCTATGGTCTGAATGTGTCCCCCTAAAATTTCATATGTTGAAAATGGATCCCCATTGTGATGGTATTAAGAGGTAGGGCTTTGGGGAGGTGATTAGGTCACAAGGGCAGAGCTCTCATGAGTGGGATTGGTGCTCTTATAGAAGAGACTGGAAGGAGCTTGTTTGCCCCTTCCACCATGTGAGGACAGAGTTAGAAAGTGCCACGTATGAATGAGGAGATGACCTCTCAATAGACATTGCATCTGCCAGTGCTTTGATCTTAGACTTTCCAGGCTCAATAACTGTGACAAATAAATTTTATCTTTATAAATGCATCAATTTATGGCATTTTATTGTAGAACTCCAAACAGACTAAGACACTCTATTTTCTCAAAACATATGAATTAATTTTACCTTTGTGATACCTGCTATTCACTTTAAGTACCTGCTATCTCTCTCTCAGACGAATGCTCTATTCCTCTACCGGTCCCTAGAAGTCCAGGCATTTCTCTATTTCAGACTTCAAGTCATCTGTTTTCACAAAAGCACTTAACAGGACAGATCAAATAGTACAGAGAACATTTTAGACATTGAAATATTTTGACCTGGTCCTTATCATGTTTCTATCAATTCTCTGGACATCCCCCGAACTTTCATCTCCAACCATACTTAGTATTTGCTTCTCAAAACATCCCATGCACTTTCATAACTTTGCTTCTACATAAAATGCACAATCTCTTTCTTTTTTTTTTTTTTAATTTATTTATTATTATTATACTTTAAGTTGTAGGGTACATGTGCATAACGTGCAGGTTTGTTATATATGTATACTTGTGCCATGTTGGTGTGCTGCACCCATCAACTCGTCATTTACATCAGGTATAACTCAAAATGCAATCCCTCCCCCCCTCCCCCTCCCCATGATAGGCCCCAGTGTGTGATGTTCCCCTTCCTGAGTCCAAGTGATCTCATTGTTCAGTTCCCACCTATGAGTGAGAACATGCGGTGTTTGGTTTTCTGTTCTTGTGATAGTTTGCTAAGAATGATGGTTTCCAGCTGCATCCATGTCCCTACAAAGGACGCAAACTCATCCTTTTTGATGGCTGCATAGTATTCCATGGTGTATATGTGCCACATTTTCTTAATCCAATCTGTCACTGATGGACATTTGGGTTGATTCCAAGTCTTTGCTATTGTGAATAGTGCTGCAATAAATATACGTGTGCATGTGTCTTTATAGCAGCATAATTTATAATCCTTTGGGTATATCCCCAGTAATGGGATGGCTGGGTCATATGGTACATCTACTTCTAGATCCTTGAGGAATCGCCATACTGTTTTCCATAATGGTTGAACTAGTTTACAATCCCACCAACAGTGTAAAAGTGTTCCTATTTCTCCACATCCTCTCCAGCACCTGTTGTTTCCTGACTTTTTAATGATCGCCATTCTAACTGGTGTGAGATGGTATCTCATTGTGGTTTTGATTTGCATTTCTCTGATGGCCAGTGATGATGAGCATTTTTTCATGTGTCTGTTGGCTGTATGAATGTCTTCTTCTGAGAAATGTCTGTTCATATCCTTTGCCCACTTTTTGATCGGATTGTTTGTTTTTTTCTTGTAAATTTGTTTGAGTTCTTTGTAGGTTCTGGATATTAGCCCTTTGTCAGATGAGTAGATTGCAAAAATTTTCTCCCATTCTGTAGGTTGCCTGTTCACTATGATGGTAGTTTCTTTTGCTGTGCAGAAGCTCTTTAGTTTAATTAGATCCCATTTGTCAATTTTGGCTTTTGCTGCTGTTGCTTTTGGTGTTTTAGACATGAAGTCTTTGCCCATGCCTATGTCCTGAATGGTACTACCTAGGATTTCCTCTAGGATTTTTATGGTATTAGGTCTAACATTTAAGACTCTAATCCATCTTGAATTAATTTTCGTATAAGGAGTAAGGAAAGGATCCACTTTCAGCTTTCTACTTATGGCTAGCCAATTTTCCCAGCACCATTTATTAAATAGGGAATCCTTTCCCCATTTCTTGCTTCTCTCAGGTTTTTCAAAGATCAGATGGCTGTAGATGTGTGGTATTATTTCTGAGGACTCTGTTCTGTTCCATTGGTCTATATCTCTGTTTTGGTACCAGTACCATGCTGTTTTGGTTACTGTAGCCTTGTAATATAGTTTGAAGTCAGGTAGCGTGATGCCTCCAGCTTTGTTCTTTTGACTTAGGATTGTCTTGGAGATGCGGGCTCTTTTTTGGTTCCATATGAACTTTAAAGCAGTTTTTTTCCAATTCTGTGAAGAAACTCATTGGTAGCTTGACGGGGATGGCATTGAATCTATAAATTACCTTGGGCAGTATGGCCATTTTCACGATATTGATTCTTCCTATCCATGAGCATGGTATGTTCTTCCATTTGTTTGTGTCCTCTTTGATTTCACTGAGCAGTGGTTTGTAGTTCTCCTTGAAGAGGTCCTTTACATCCCTTGTAAGTTGGATTCCTAGGTATTTTATTCTCTTTGAAGCAATTGTGAATGGAAGTTCATTCCTGATTTGGCTCTCTGTTTGTCTGTTACTGGTGTATAAGAATGCTTGTGATTTTTGCACATTAATTTTGTATCCTGAGACTTTGCTGAAGTTGCTTATCAGCTTAAGGAGATTTTGGGCTGATATGATGGGGTTTTCTAAATATACAATCATGTCATCTGCAAAGAGGGACAATTTGATTTCTTCTTTTCCTAACTGAATACCCTTGATTTCTTTCTCTTGCCTAATTGCCCTAGCCAGAACTTCCAACACCATGTTGAATAGGAGTGGTGAGAGAGGGCATCCCTGTCTTGTGCCAGTTTTCAAAGGGAATTTTTCCAGTTTTTGCCCATTCAGTATGATATTGGCTGTGGGTTTCTCATAAATAGCTCTTATTATTTTGAGGTATGTTCCACCAATACCGAATTTATTGAGCGTTTTTAGCATGAAGGGCTGTTGAATTTTGTCAAAAGCCTTTTCTGCATCTATTGAGATAATCATGTGGTTCTTGTCTTTGGTTCTGTTTATATGCTGGATTATGTTTATTGATTTGCGAATGTTGAACCAGCCTTACATCCCAGGGATGAAGCCCACTTGATCATGGTGGATAAGCTTTTAGATGTGTTGTTGAATCCGGTTTGCCAGTATTTTATTGAGGATTTTTGCATCGATGTTCATCAGGGATATTGGTCTAAAATTCTCTTTTTTTGTTGTGTCTCTGCCAGGCTTTGGTATCAGGATGATGTTGGCCTCATAAAATGAGTTAGGGAGGATTCCCTCTTTTTCTATTGATTGGAATAGTTTCAGAAGGAATGGTACCAACTCCTCCTTGTACCTCTGGTAGAATTCAGCTGTGAATCCATCTGGTCCTGGACTTTTTTTGGTTGGTAGGCTATTAATTATTCCCTCAATTTCAGAACGTGCTATTGGTCTATTCAGGGATTCAACTTCTTCCTGGTTTAGTCTTGGAAGAGTGTAAGTGTCCAGGAAATTATCCATTTCTTCTAGATTTTCCAGTTTATTTGCATAGAGGTGTTTATAGTATTCTCTGATGGTAGTTTGTATTTCTGTGGGGTCGGTGGTGATATCCCCTTTATCATTTTTAATTGCGTCGATTTGATTCTTCTCTCTTTTCTTCTTTATTAGTCTTGCTAGTGGTCTGTCAATTTTGTTGATCTTTTCAAAAAACCAACTCCTGGATTCATTGATTTTTTGGAGGGTTTTTTGTGTCTCTATCTCCTTCAGTTCTGCTCTGATCTTAGTTATTTCTTGCCTTCTGCTAGCTTTGGAATGTGTTTGCTCTTGCTTCTCTAGTTCTTTTAATTGCGATGTTAGAGTGTCAATTTTTGATCTTTCCTGCTTTCTCTTGTGGGCATTTAGTGCTATACATTTCCCTCTACACACTGCTTTAAATGTGTCCCAGAGATTCTGGTATGTTGTATCTTTGTTCTCATTGGTTTCAAAGAACATCTTTATTTCTGCCTTCATTTCGTTATGTACCCAGTAGTCATTCAGGAGCAGGTTGTTCAGTTTCCATGTAGTTGAGCGGTTTTGATTGAGTTTCTTAGTCCTGAGTTCTAGTTTGATTGCACTGTGGTCTGAGAGACAGTTTGTTATAATTTCTGTTCTTGTACATTTGCTGAGGAGTGCTTTACTTCCAATTACGTGGTCAATTTTGGAGTAAGTACCATGTGGTGCTGAGAAGAATGTATATTCTGTTGATTTGGGGTGGAGAGTTCTATAGATGTCTATTAGGTCTGCTTGCTGCAGAGATGAGTTCAATTCCTGGATATCCTTGTTAACTTTCTGTCTTGTTGATCTGTCTAATGTTGACAGTGGAGTGTTGAAGTCTCCCATTATTATTGTATGGGAGTCTAAGTCTCCTTGTAAGTCTCTAAGGACTTGCTTTATGAATCTGGGTGCTCCTGTATTGGGTGCATATATATTTAGGATAGTTAGCTCTTCCTGTTGAATTGATCCCTTTACCATTATGTAATGGCCTTCTTTGTCTCTTTTAATCTTTGATGGTTTAAAGTCTGTTTTATCAGAGACTAGTATTGCAAGCCCTGCTTTTTTTTGTTCTCCATTTGCTTGGTAAATCTTCCTTCATCCCTTTATTTTGAGCCTATGTATGTCTCTGCGTGTGAGATGGGTCTCCTGAATACAGCAGACTGATGGGTCTTGACTCTTTATCCAGTTTGCCAGTCTGTGTCTTTTAATTGGAGCATTTAGTCCATTTACATTTAAGGTTAAGATTGTTATGTGAACTTGATCCTGCCATTATGATATTAACTGGTTATTTTGCTCGTTAGTTGATTGCAGTTTCTTCCTAGCCTCGATGGTCTTTACATTTTGGCATGTTTTTGCAATGGCTGGTACCGGTTGTTCTTTTCCATGTTTAGTGCTTCCTTCAGGGTCTCTTGTAAGGCAGGCCTAGTGGTGACAAAATCTCTAAGCATTTGCTTATCTGTAAAGGGTTTTATTTCTCCTTCACTTATGAAACTTTGTTTGGCTGGATATGAAATTCTGGGTTTAAAATTCTTTTCTTTAAGAATGTTGAATATTGGCCCCCACTCTCTTCTGGCTTGTAGAGTTTCTGCCGAGAGATCTGCTGTGAGTCTGATGGGCTTCCCTTTGTGGGTAACCCAGCCTTTCTCTCTGGCTGCCCTTAACAGTTTTTCCTTCATTTCAACTTTGGTGAATCTGGCAATTATGTGTCTTGGAGTTGCTCTTCTCGAGGAGTATCTTTGTGGTGTTCTCTGTATTTCCTGGATTTGAATGTTGGCCTGCCCTACTAGGTTAGGGAAGTTCTCCTGGATGATATCCTGAAGAGCGTTTTCCAACTTGGTTCCATTTTCCCCCTCACTTTCAGGCACCCCAATCAGACGTAGATTTGGTCTTTTTACATAATCCCATACTTCTTGCAGGCTTTGTTCATTTCTTTTTCTTCTTTTTTCTTTTGGTTTCTCTTCTCACTTCATTTCATTCATTTGATCCTCAATCGCTGATACTCTTTCTTCCAGTTGATCGAGTCGGTTACTGAAGCTTGTGCATTTGTCACGTATTTCTTGTGTCATGGTTTTTATCTCTTTCATTTCGTTTATGACCTTCTCTGCATTAATTACTCTAGCCATCAATTCTTCCACTTTTTTTTTTCAAGATTTTTAGTTTCTTTGCGCTGGGTACGTAATTCCTCCTTTAGCTCTGAGAAATTTGATGGACTGAAGCCTTCTTCTCTCATCTCGTCAAAGTCATTCTCCGTCCAGCTTTGATCCATTGCTGGCGATGAGCTGCGCTCCTTTGCCGGGGGAGATGCACTCTTATTTTTTGAATTTCCAGCTTTTCTGCCCTGCTTTTTCCCCATCTTTGTGGTTTTATCTGCCTCTGGTCTTTGATGATGGTGATGTACTGATGGGGTTTTGGTGTAGGTGTCCTTCCTGTTTGATAGTTTTCCTTCTAACAGTCAGGACCCTCAGCTGTAGGTCTGTTGGAGATTGCTTGAGGTCCACTCCAGACCCTGTTTGCCTGGGTATCAGCAGCAGAGGCTGCAGAAGATAGAATACTTCTGAACAGCGAGTGTACCTGTCTGATTCTTGCTTTGGAAGCTTCCTCTCAGGGGTGTACTCCACCCTGTGAGGTGTGGGGTGTCAGACTGCCCCTAGTGGGGGATGTCTCCCAGTTAGGCTACTCAGGGGTCAGGGACCCACTTGAGCAGGCAGTCTGTCCCTTCTCAGATCTCAGCCTCTGTGTTGGGAGATCCACTGCTCTCTTCAAAGCTGTCAGACAGAGTCGTTTGCGTCTGCAGAGGTTTCTGCTGCTTTTTTGTTGTTGTTGTTGTTGTGTAGCTGTGCCCTGTCCCCAGAGGTGGATTCTACAGAGACAGGCAGGTTTCCTTGAGCTGCTGTGAGCTCCACCCAGTTGGAGCTTCCCAGCAGCTTTGTTTACCTACTTAAGCCTCAGCAATGGCAGGCGCCCCTCCCCCAGCCTCGCTGCTGCCTTGCTGGTAGATCACAGACTGCTGTGCTAGCAATGAGGGAGGCTCCGTGGGCGTGGGACCCTCCCGGCCAGGTGTGGGATATGATCTCCTGGTGTGCCTGTTTGCTTAAAGCGCAATATTGGGGTGGGAGTTACCCGATTTTCCAGGTGTTGTGTGTCTCAGTTCCCCTGGCTAGGAAAAGGGATTCCCTTCCCCCTTGCGCTTCCCAGGTGAGGCGATGCCTCGCCCTGCTTCAGCTCTCGCTGGTCGGGCTGCAGCAGCTGACCAGCACCGATCGTCCGGCACTCCCCAGTGAGATGAACCCAGTACCTCAGTTGAAAATGCAGAAATCACCGGTCTTCTGTGTCGCTGGCGCTGGGAGTTGGAGACTGGAGCTGTTCCTATTCGGCCATCTTCACTTCCTATGTCTTGTGTCAATCTCTTTCTTTTGTCTTGTGCACCTGACTTTTTCTTCATGACGACCTATTTAAAGAATTCATTCGTGATTTTTTAGGTCATAATGTGTACTGTCTTCTTAGCCTCCACAGCACTGTATGTAATTTTTCACATCCATTTTTGATTTGCATTGAATTTGTTTAGATTCCCTTTGCTTTAATATTTTTAATTTTCCTTTTTTAATTTTTGTGGGTATGTAGTAGGTATATATATTTATGCGGTACATGAGATGTTTTGATACAAGCATGCAGTGTGAAATGGGCACATCATGGAGAATGGGGTATCCATTCCCTCAAGCACTTATCCGTTGACTTACAAACAATCCAATTACACTCTTTAAGTTATTTTTTATATTTAATTTAATTTTTTAAAATTTTTATTATAATTTAAGTTCTAGGGTACATGTGCACAACGTGCAGGTTTGTTACATATGTATACATGTGCCATGTTGGTGTGCTACACCCATTATCTCATCATTTACGTTAAGTATATCTCCTAATGCTATCCCTCCCTGCTCCCCTCACCCCATGACAGGCCCAGGTGTGTGATGTTCCCCTCCCTGTGCCCATATGTTCTCATTGTTCAATTCCCACCTGTGAGTGAGAACATGCAGTGTTTGGTTTTCTGTTCTTGTGAGAGTTTGCTGAGAATGATGGTTTCCAGCTGTATCCATGTCCCTACAAAGGATATGAACTCCTCCTCGTTTATGGCTGCATAGTATTCCGTGTTGTATATGTGCCACATTTTCTTAATCCAGTCTGTCATTGATGGACATTTGGGCGGGTTCCAAATCTTTGCTATTGTGAATAGTGCCACAATAAACACACATGTGCATGTGTCTTTATAGCAGCATGATTTATAATCCTTTGGGTATATACCCAGTAATGGGATGGCTGGATCAAATGGTATTTCTAGTTTGAGATCCTTGAGGAATTGCCACACTGTCTTCCACAATGGTTAAACTAGTCTACAGTCCCAGAAACTGTGTAGAAATGTTCCTATTTCTCCACATTCCCTCCAGCACCTGCTTTTTCCTGACTTTTTAATTATTGCCATTCTAACTGGTGTGAGATGGTATCTCATTGTGGTTTTGATTTGCATTTCTCTGATGGCCAGTGATGACGAGCATTTTTTCATGTGTCTGTTGGTTGCATAAATATCTTCTTTTGAGAAGTGTCTGTTCATATCCTTTGTCCACTTTTTGATGGGGTTGTTTATTTTTTTCTTGTAAATTTTTTGAGTTCTTTGTAGGTTCTGGATATTAGCCCTTTGTCAGATGAGTAGATTGCAAAAATTTCCTCCCACTCTGTAGGTTGCCTATTCACTCTGATGGTAATTTCTTTTGCTGTTCAGAAGCTCTTTAGTTTAATTAGATGCCATTTGTCAATTTTGGCTTCTGTTGCCATTGCTTTTGGTGTTTTAGACATTAAGTCTTTGCCTATGCCTGTGTCCTGAATGGTATTGCCTAGGTTTTCTTCTAGGGTTTTTATGGTTTTAGGTCTAACATTTAAATCTCTAATCCATCTTAAATTAATTTTTGTATAAGGTGTAAGGGAAGAATCCAGTTTCTTTAAAACATTCAACTAGTTATTATTGAGCATAGTCACCCTCTTGTGCTATACCTTATTCAAGAATATCTTACTTATTCATTCATGAAAAATATATCTTATTCATTTTTTCTATTTTTTGTACCTATTAACTATCCCCACCTGACTCCACCACTCCCATTACCATTCCCAGGATCTGATCACTATCCTTCTACTCGTTATCTCCATGAGTTTAATTGTTTTAATTTT
The DNA here is from genome assembly GCF_003255815.1 of Theropithecus gelada. Lineage (NCBI taxonomy): Eukaryota > Metazoa > Chordata > Mammalia > Primates > Cercopithecidae > Theropithecus > Theropithecus gelada. Next base: position 101,261,981 of record NC_037671.1, on the reverse strand, counting down.
TAGATCTCACAAATAAGTGAGAAGATGTGATATTTTTCTATGTCTGGCTTATTTCACTTGACATAATGATCTCCAGTTCCATCCATGTTGTTGCCAATGATTGGATTTAATTATATTTTTATTGCTGAATAGTACTCCGTTGTGTATATATACCACATTTTCTTTATCCATTTATCTGTTGATGGACACTTAGGTTTCTTTCAAATCTTAGCTATTGCAAACAGTGCTTCAACACATATAGAAATGCAGATATCTCTTCAACATACTTATTTCCCTTCTTTTGGTTATATAGTGGAACTTCTGGATAATATGGTAGCTCAATTTTTAGTTGTTTGAGGAACCTCCAAGCTGTTCTCCATAGTGCTGGCACCAATATACATTCCTCCCAGCAGTGTACAAGTGTTCCCTTTTATCCACGTACTTGCCAACGCTTGTTAATGCCTGTCTTTCGGATATAAGCCATTTTTATCTGTGGTGACATGATTTGTCTTTATAGTTTTGATTTGCATTTCTCTGCTGATCAATGATGTTGAGCACCTTTTCATATGCCTGTTTGTCATTTGTATGCCTTCTTTTGAGAAATGTCTATTCAAATCTTTTGCCCAAATTGTGGCCAAATTCTTAGATTTTCTTTTTTCTACAGAGTTGTTTGAGCTCCTTATATCTTCTGGGTATAAATCCCTTGTCAGATGGGTAGCTTGCAAATATTTTCTCCCATTCTCTGGGTTGTCTCTACACTTTGTTGATTGTATTCTTTGCTGTGCAGAAGCTTTTTTACTAGATGTGATTCCATTTGTCTATTTTTGCTGTGGTTGCCTGTGCTTGCAGGGTATTGCTAAAGAAATCTTTGCCCAGACCAAGGCCGGGCGCGGTGGCTCACGCCTGTAATCCCAGCACTTTGGGAGGCCGAGGCGGGCGGATCACAAGGTCAGGAGATTGAGACCACGGTGAAACCCCGTCTCTACTAAAAATACAAAAAATGAGCCGGGCGCGGTGGCGGGCGCCTGTAGTCCCAGCTACTCGGGAGGCTGGGGAAGGAGAATGGCGTAAACCCAGGAGGCAGAGCTTGCAGTGAGCCAGGATCGCGCCACTGCACTCCAGCTTGGGCGACAGAGCAAGACTCCATCTCAAAAAAAAAAAAAAAAAAAAAAAAAAAGAAATCTTTGCCCAGACCAATGTCCTAGAGATTTGCCCAATGTTTCTAGAAGTAATTTTATAGTTTGAAGCCTAATATTTAAGTCTTTAATCCATTTTTATTTGATTTTTGAAAATGGTGTGTTAGTTGTCTAGTTATATTCCTCAGGCCATGGATATTCACTGTTTGCAGTACTATTTATCAAGGAGACTGTCTTTTCCGCATTGTATGTTCTTGACACCTTTGTCAAAAATAGTTTCACTGTAGGTGTGTGTATTTTTTTCTGGGTTCTCTATTCTGTTTCATTGGATATGTGTCTGCTTTTATGCCAGTACCATGCTGTTTTGGTTACTACAGCTTTGTAGTATAATTTGAAGCCTGGTAATGTGATTCTTCCAGTTTTGTTCTTTTTGCTCAGAATACGTTTAGCTATTCTGGGTCTTCTGTGATTCCATATAAATTTTAGAATTTTTTTTCTATGTCTTTGAAGAATGCCATTGGTATTTTGGTAGGGATTGCATTTAATCTGTAGATTGCTTTGAGCAATATGGACTTTTTTAACAGTATTGATTCTTTAAATCCATGAACATGAAATATTTTTTCATTTTTTGGAGCTCCCTTCAATTCCTTTACTCAATGTTTTATAGTTTAGATTATACAGATCTTTTACTTCTTTGGTTAATTCCTTTGGTTACACTTCTTTGGTTAATTCTTTGGTATTTAATTTTATGTGGGACTACTGTAACTGGATAACTTTTTACTTATTTTTCAGATCATTCATTGTTTGTATATAGAAATGCTACTGGTTTGGGGTTGACTTTGTATTCTGCAAATTTGCTTTATTTGTTTATCAATTCTAACAGATTTCCTCTGGAGTCTTTAGGCTTTTCCAAATATAAGATCATATCATCTGCAAACAAGGATAATTTGACTACTTCCTTTCTAAGTACATGTCCTTCGTATCCTTCTTTTGTCTGATTTGCTCTAGCTAGGATTCCACTAATATGTTGAATAACACTGGTGACGGTGGGCATTCTTGTGTTCCAGATCTCGGAGGTAAGGCTTTCAGTTTGGCACATTCACTGTGATGCTAACTGTGGGTCTGTCATATATGGCTTTTATTATTTTAAGGTATGTTTCTTCTATTCCCAGTCTTCTGAGGGTTTTTATCATAAAAGATGTTGAATTTTATCAAAAACTCTTTCAGAATCTATTGAAAGGATCATATAGTTTTTATTCTTTATTCTGTTGATATAGTATACATTGATTTGTATATGCTGAATCATCATTGCATCTCAGGGATCAATGCTACTTGCTCATGATAAATGATCTTTCTAATGTGTTGTTGAAATCAGTTTGCTAGTATTTTGTTGATGATTTTTGCATCAATATTTATCAGAGATATTAGCTGATCATTTGTGTGTGGGGGGGTGTGTGTTTGTCTGTTTTTTTTTTTTTTTTTTTAGGGTAATATTGGCCTTGTAGAATGAGCTTGGAAGTATTCCTCCTCCTGCATTTTTTGGAATAGCTTGGGTAAGGTTGGTATTAGCTCTTCTTTGAATGTTTGCTAGAATTCAGAATGACGTTATCAGATCTTTCTTGGGAGAATTGTTACTACACTTCAACCCCATTACTTCTTATTAGTCTGTTGAAGTTTTGAGTTTCTTCCTGGTTCAATCTTTGTAGGTTGTATGTACCTAGGAATTTGTTCATTTGTTCTAAATTTTCCAATTTATTGACATATCATTGTTCATATTAACCACTAATGATTCTTTGAATTTCTGTGGTATCAGTTGTAATGTCTCCTTTTTCATATCTGATTAATTTATTTGAATCTTCTCTCTCACTCTTTTTTTTGCTTAGTCCAGCTAAGGTTTTTAAAATTTTGTATAACTTTTGAAAAAAAACAACTTTTTGTCTCATTGGTACTTTGTATTGTTTTCTTCATTTTAATTTCATTTATTTCTGCTCTATCTTTATTACATCTTTTCTTCTACTAATATTGGGTTTGATTTGCTCTTGCTTTTCTAGTTCTTCAAGATGCATCATTAGATTGTTTATTTGAAGTTTTTTCCCCATTTTTCTGATGTAGACATTTAAAACTATAAACTTCCCACTTAGTATTGCTTTTGCTATAGTCCGTAGGTTTTGGTATGTCATGTTTGCAATACCATTTGTTTCTAGACATTTTTCAATTTTCTTCTTGTTTTTTTATTGATCTGGTCAATTTTATTGACTGGTCATTCAGGAGCATATTGTTTAATTTCCATTCATTTGTGTAGTTTCAAATATTCCACATGTTATTAATTTCTAGTTCTATTCCATTTTGGCCAAAGAAGTTGTTTGACATTATTTCCATTTTTTGAATGCTTTAAGAGTTATTTTGTAACCTAGCATATGGTTCATCCTTGAGAATGATTCAAATGCTAAGGAGAAGAATATTATTCTGCAGCTCTTGCATGAAATGTTTTTTAAGTATCTATTAGGTCCATTTGGTCTAGAGTGCATATTAAGTCTAATGTTTCTTTGTGGATTTTCTGTCTGGAATATCTTTCCAATGCTGAAAGTGGGGTGTTGAAGTCTGTAGCTATTTGTAGCCTATCTCTCTCTTTAGCTCTAATCATACTTGCTTTATATACCTGGATGCTCCAGTGTTGGGTACATATATATTTAAAATTCTTAAATCCTCTTGATGAATTGACCTGTTTATCATTATATAGTGATTGTCTTTGTCTCTTCTTTTAGTTTTTGTCTTAAAGTCTACTTTGTCTGATATAAGTATGGTGACTCTTGCTTTTATTTTGGTTTCCATTGGCATAGATTATCTTTTCCCATTTTTTAATTTTCAGTCTATGTGTGTCTTTGTATGTTATAGGTGGAGTGCAGTTCTTGTAGGCAACAGAACCATAGGTCTCTTTTTAATCCATTCAGTTTGTCTTTTGATTGGAGAGCTTAGTCCATTTACATTCAATGTTATTATTGATGAGTAAGGACTTACTTTTGCCATTATATTATTTATTTTCTGGGTGTATTGTAGTCTCCTCTTTCTTTTCTCTTTCCCTCCTGTCTTCCTCTAGAGAAGGTGATCTCTGGCAATTTGATTTAATTTCTTCCTTTTTATTTTTTGTGTATTCATTGCATATTTTTTGGTTTGAGATTACCATGAGGTTTGCACATACTATCTTTTAACCCGTTATTTTAACCTGATAACAACTGGACATTATTTGCATAAACAAACAAGCAAGCAAAAAAGTAAACTAATAAAAACTCTATGCCTTAACGGTGTCCCCCAGCTTCATAACTTTTTGTTGTTTATATTTATATCTTATTGTACAGAATATGTCTTGAAAAGCTATTGTAGTTATTAATTTTGATTTGTTCATTGTTTAGTCTTTGTAATTAGGATAAATGTAATTTACACACAACAGTTACAGTGTTATAATATTCTGTGTCTTCCTCTGTGCTATCACCAGTGAACTTTGTACATTTGGGGGATTATTTATTGCCCATTAATGTCATTTTTTTTCTGATTGAAGTACTCCTTTTAGCAATCCTTGCAGTACAGGTCTAGCATTACCTAAATCCTTCAGCTTTTGTTTGTCTGGGAAAGTCTTCATTTCCCCTTTGTGTTTGAAGGATATATATACTGCATATGCTATTCTAAAGTAAAAGGGTTTTTGTTTGTTTGTTTGTTTGTTTTTCTTTTCAAGACTTTAAATATGTCATGTCATTATTCCTGGCTTGTAAGCTTTCCACTGAAAAGTCTGCTGTCAGGCATCATGGAGCTTCATAGTATGCTATTTGTTTCTTTTCTTTGGCTGCTTTTAGAATTATTTATCTTTGACTTTTGGGAATTTAAAAATTAAATGCCTTCAGGTAGTATCCTTTGGATTAAATCTGCTTTTTGTTCTATAACCTACTTGTACTTGGATATTCATGTCTTTCTCTAGGTTTGGGACATTCTCTCATTATACCTTTGAGGAAACTTTCTACCTCTATCTCTTTCTTTATGTCCTCTTTAAGGCCAATAACTCTTACATTTACCCTTTTGAGGCTATTTTCTAGATTCTGTATGTGTGCTTCATTCTTTTTTATTCTTTTTCTCCCTCTGACTCTATATTTTCAAATAGCCTGTCTTCAAGCTCACTAATTCTTCATTCTACTTGATTAATTCTGCTGTTAAAGGTCTTTGATGCATTCTTCAGTATCCCAATTGCATTTTTCCCGCTCCAGAATTTTTGCTTGATTCTTTTTATTTATTTCAATCACATTGTTAAATTTATCTGATATAATTCTGAAATTTTTCTGTGCGTTATCTTTAATTTCTTTGAATTTTCTCAACTCAGCTATTTTGAATTATGTATTTGAAGGGTCACAGATCTCTGTTTCTCTAATATTGTTCCTGTTTCTTTGTTAAGTGATGTCATGTTTTCCTGAATGGTTCTGATGCTAGTAGATGTTCTCTGGTGTCTCAGCATTGAAGAGTTGGGTATTTATTACAGTCCTTGCTATCTAGGCTTATTTTTAGCATCTTTCTTGGGAAGGCTTTTCCAATGTTTGAAAGGAATTGGGTGTTATCTGTATATATAATAAGCTATATCTACTTTAGGGAGCACCCCAAACTCAGTAATGCAGTGAATTTTGTAGATTTATACAAGTATCCCCTTGATGATTTTGGACAAGTTCCAGGATAATTATCTGGACTACCAGGCAGAGATTCTTTGTTCTCTTCACTTTCTCCCAAACAGATTCTCACTCTCTGTTTCTGAGCCACTTAAAACTGGCAGTACAGTGACACAGGCACCCCTGTGGCCACCATCACTATCACTGCACTGAGTCAGGCCTGAAGCCAGCACAGCACTGGGTCTCACCCAAGCTCTGGGGTAACCACTCCATGGCTACTGCTTATATTAGCTCAAGGCCCTGGGGCTCAGTCAGTAGGTGGCAAAGCTAGCCAGGCCTGTGTACTTCCCTTTGGGTTGGAGAGGTCCTCAAGCCCATGGGTATGTCCAAAGTTGCTGGCCAGAAGTCAGATACTAGAGTCAAAAACCTTAAAAGTCTACCTGGTATTCTGTTGTACTGCATCTGAGCTGGCACTGAAACAATAAGATGCAGTCCTTCCCACTCATCCCTCTCTTTTCCAAAGGCAAAGGAGCTTCACCTGTTAGCCACCACCACCCCAGGCTATGAGTCATACTGCCAGACTACCAGCCAATGTTCTCTTAAGTTCCAAGGGCTCTTAAATCCCCTTGTGTTGAATGCTGCCTGGCCTGGAGCTCGCCCTTCAGGGAAGAGGCTCCCCTCTGGCGCAGGCCAGTTCTGGAAAAGCTGTCCAAGAGTCAAGTCCTAGAATCAAGGACCCCAAGACTCCACTTGGTACTCTGTCTTCCGAGGTCATGCTGATACTTAAGGTGTAAGACAAAGACCCCATTTACTTTTCCCTCTGTTCTTCTCAAGCAGAAAGTGTTTTGTCCCATAACCATCCCACCTGGTAATGTGCTGAGTCTCACCTGAAGCCAGCAAGTCTCAGAAGTGCACCCAAATCCCTCAATGTAGTACCTGAGTATCACCGCTGATTATTTGGGGCCCAAGGACTCTTCAATTGGCAGGTGATAAATGCTGCGGCCAGGATTGTGTTCTTTCCTTCAAGGCAGGAGGTTCCCTTCTAACCAATTGTGTGTCTAGAAATGTCATCTGGGAGCTAGGGCCTCGAATGGGGGCCTAACAACTCTGTGTTGTACCCTATCCTGCTGTGGTTAAGCTGGTATCCAAGATGCAAGACAAAGTCCTTCCCACTCTTCCCTCTTTTCTTCTCAAGCAGAAGGAAGTGGGTCTCTTTTGGACCCATGAGCTGTGCAAACTGGAGTGAGGGGAGGAATGATGCCCTCACTCCCTTGGCTGTCCTAGTTGGTGTCTCAGTATGTTGCATGCTCTCTCAGCCCACTGCCTCTGGGCCTAGTTTAGCACTAGGTCTTGTCCAAGAGTTGCAGTCCTTATGGCTTAGACAATCATTCACATTTGCTTGGAAACACAGAGTGCTACAGCCCTTGGTGGCAAGGTTTGCAGGTACTCAAGTTTGGACTACTGGGATTGGTAATTGCCCTCTGTCTACGGTCAGTTTCAATGCTCCCTCTGTGGGCAGGCATCATCTGAGTTTGGTCCAGTTTTCCTTACTGCTCTAATAGGACACCACTGAGTTTAATGTTTCAAAATTGCTATGTTCGTTCTCTCTCGGTGCTCAAGGGACACTCTCTGCAAGCTGTGACTGCCAGGTGTTGGAGAGATATGGCTTTGGCAATTCAGAGCTCTGTTTGCTATCTAGTCAGTGCCTCTTTCAGCGATATGAAGGTAAAACCAGGTACTTTGTGTGCTCACCTGAATTTTTTTTTTTTTTATGAAGATGTTTTTCTGTGCAGATTGTTGTTAACTTGGTGTCCTTATGCAGGGGAAGATCAATGGAGCCTTCTATTCTGCCATTTTGCTCTGACTCCCCCCAGATTCCCTTTATTTTTGAAAAGCCTGTCATTTTTAATAAAGTTTAAATGTGCACTTTTAAATTGACATTCACATTTCTCCAATGTTTCATACTATTTTCACTCCATACTTACCTTGTTTTATCCTACTCATTGTCATTTCTTTTAGACTCAGAATAATTCAGGTATAATTTTTCATTGTTTTTCCTTCTAGATATTTGAGGAAAGGAGGTGCCATTATACTGAGAATGAATGTGGTCAAATTATTTTGTGATTATACAGACCTGGCTTTGGATTTTGCATTCTGTGCTACCTGGCTATGTGAACTTGGTCACTATTCATATTTATTTAAGAGAGAATTGGTTACCATTCATGTCAATTTCAAATGAGAATTCCCTTGTTTATAAGCAGTTATTATAATACTCACCATTCAGGGTTTATTTTGTTTTATTTTATTTATTTTGAGACAGGTCTCTGTTACCCAGGCTGGAGCACAGTGGCAAAATGATGGCTCATTGAAACTTCAACCTGCTGGGCTCAATAGATTTTCCAACCTCAGCCTCCTGAGTAGCTGAGACCACAGCACGTGTCACCACACCAAGCTAATTTTTTTGTTTTTTGTTTTTGTTTTGTTTTTGTTTTTTGTGGCAATGGAGTCTCCTTACGTTGCCTAGGCTGTTCTTGAACTCCTGGGATAAAATGATCCTGTTGCCTTAGCCCCTAAATTGCTCAAATTACAGGTGGGAGCTGCCATGCCTGGCCCATTACTCAGGATTTTTAAAAGATGTATGTATTAATGGATGTTAACTGCTCAGCTAGTAATAGGCATTAGAGTATGTTACTTCCTTTTGGTTTCCTCTTGTGTGTGTCTCATCACAAGTAAAGAAATAGGTATAGCATTATAAACCATTTAGAGTAAAATCTCTACACTGGACTTCAAATACGGCCTTTATAATGTTTTTGTGATTCATACTCTATGATGTTAATATCCTAAGGGCTTTTCTTGTGAGAAACAGGATGGTACAGTGAAAGAGACTTGAATTTAATCCCAGCTGCATCACTCCTTTGTTGCATGACTCAAGGCAAGTTAATTAAACGCTCTTGGTTTCAGTTTACATATCTATAAAAAAAAATGATTGTAAGTATGCTTACTCCTCAAAGGACTATTTAAGGTTTAAATAAGACTGTGTTTGATGTATAGTTATGTAAGTATAAATGATGATCTGGGAGAACATAGACTTATGGTTAAGGTGTTTCACAAGGTAGAACAATATGGCATTCAGACTTTCACTATATTTTATAGAATAACCTAATCACTCCTAGTGGAAGGCTCTAGAAAATACTTCCCTCTGTAATGTGCTCATCTTGTGAGCACAGTCAACACAAACAAAAAGTTAGTTGAATCAACATTTTTTACAATCTTATACACTCTTTTCTCTTCATTCTGTTTTTATTTATTCTGTTCTTTTTGTCTCTTGTGAATATATACACATATATATATGTATATATATATTTTTTTCTTTTTCTCTTCTATTATTCCCATGGTTCACAACTCTGGCTATGTATCAGAATCATCTGAAGACCTCTAGAGAAAATATGAATGCATAAGTTGCACTCTGGATCAACTGAATCAGAATCTCACAGTTGTCCTCAAACTTTATCATGCATCAAGATCAGCTGGAGTAAGACTCGAATATAAGCACTTTAAAAAAAGTTATCCAAAGCTGGAGGCATCAAACTACCTGACTTCAAACTATTACTACAAGGCTACAGTAACCAAAACAGCATGGTACTGGTACCAAAACAGAGATACAGACCAATGGAACAGAACAGAGCCATCAGAAATAATACCACACATCTACAACCATCTGATCTTTGACAAACCTGACAAAAACAAGAAATGGGAAAGGGATTCCCTATTTAATAAATGGTGCTGGGAAAACTGGCTAGCCATAAGTAGAAAGCTGAAATTGGATCCCTTCCTTACACCTTATACAAAAAATAATTTAAGATGGATTAGAGACTTAAATGTTAAACCTAAAACCACAAAAACTCTAGAAGAAAACCTAGGCGATACCATTCAGGACATAGGCATGGGCAGGGACTTCATGTCTAAAACAGCAAAAGCAATGACAACAAAAGCCAAAATTGACAAATGGCATCTAATTAAACTAAAGAGCTTCTGAACAGCAAAAAAAAAAAAACTACCATCAGAGCGAACAGGCTACCTACAGAATGGGAGAAAATTTTTGCAATCTTCTCATCTGACAAAGGGCTAATATCCAGAACCTACAAAGAACTCAGACAAATTTACAAGAAAAATATGAACAACCCCATCAAAACGTGGGCAAAGGATATGAACAGACACTTCTCAAAAGAAGACATTTATGCAGCCAACAGACACATGAAAAAATGCTCATCATCACTGGCCATCAGAGAAATGCAAATCAAAACCACAATGAGATACCATCTCACACCAGTTAGAATGGCAATCATTAAAAAGTCAGGAAACAACAGTTGCTGGAGGGAATGTAGAGAAATAGAAACACTTTTACATTGTTGGTGGGACTGTAAACTGGTTCAACCATTGTGGAAGACAGTGTGGCAATTCCTCAAGGATCTCGAACTAGAAATACCATTTGACCCAGACATCCCATTACTGGTTATATACCCAAAGGATTATAAATCATGTTGCTAAAAGACACATGCACATGTATGTTTATTGTGGCACTATTCACAATAGCAAAGACTTGGAATCAACCCAAATGTCCATCAATGACAGACTGGATTAAGAAAATGTGGCACATATACACCATGGAATACTATGCAGCCATAGAAAAGGATGAGTTCATATCCTTTGTAGGGGCATGTATGCAGCTAGAAACCATCATTTTCAGCAAACTATCACAAGAACAGAAAACCAAACACTGCACGTTCTCACTCATAGGTGGGAATTGAACAATGAGAACACTTGGACACGAGAAGGGGAACATCACACACCGGGGGCCTGTTTGTCTGGTCAGGGCAGGGGGGAGGGATAGCATTAGGAGACATACCTAATGTAAATGACTAGTCAATGGGTGCAGCACACCAACATGGCACATGTATACATATGTAACAAACCTGCACGTTGTGCACATGTACCCTAGAATATAAAGTATAATAATAAAAAATAAATACAATAAAAAGTTCTCACAAGATTCTGATGCATACCAGGGGTTGAGAACCACTGTGTTATGCTTTCCTTGACTTCAAAAGTTACTCATTATTACTTTTTTTTTTTTTTTTGCCATCCCAACATTTTCAACCCATAAACCAGGACCTGCTACTTTTAGTTGTCAAGATAGTAAGGGTAAGCTCGTTATCCGTCAAGCAATCCAGTCATCTATAGACTATTTATACATTCATTCAGTGCTTACAATTGAGATACATTCCTTGCTATGAAGGATTTCAAAGCCTAGTACAAGGCCTAACAAATAAACACAAATTGAAGTATAAATGTGCTTAACTTTGAAGTGGAAGTTTGAAGAGGAGGCACAGTCTCACTTCATACACCATGCAGTGTTGAACTCAAGTCTCAAATTACAAGTACAAATTTGACAAGTGAGCCATGTAGGGAAGAATACTCTAAAACATATTTTTGGTTTTGTTTTTAATTTTTATTTTATTATAAAGATGCAAATTATATGTGTTTTGGTACTTAATTTCTTAGAAGAATTTTAACTTTATCATAAGACATGCTTGTCGCTATGTGATCTAGACTGACAGTGAGATACTTGGGTGGTGCATAAGCGGGGAAAGGACAAATGCATTTAGTCAAGCTATACTGAAATCTAGCACAAATTTTAAAGACAGTGTCAGCAAAAATCCACATTCTATAACTCAGAATAAACCTTACTTAGCAAAAAGAGTAATAGGACAGAGGTACAACAATTTTCATCTAAAAAATTTATCGTTGCTATTTATTGTTAAGCCCCTCTAGTGCCCCCATTGCACTTGGCATCCAGAATTACTTATGCCTAGTCAGTACTAGCCAAGATAGGCTATAAATCAGGCTTGAATCCCTGACCTCTGTTGGTACCACTGAAAGAATAATTAGCACCTGGTCTGCAGGCTCAGATTCCCACTTTGCTGCCTGTTTATGCATCATTTCAAGTAAAAAACAAACTACTTCTGCTGCCTGCTCTGACCACCTGCCATCCCATTCCTTCATCATTTCTCTAAACATAACCCTTAAATGTAGTCTAAGATGTAACAGACAATCCAGCAGCTTTTATTTTGAAAGACATACTTCGTGTAGCTTTTCATTTAAATTCTGAGTGCCAATTTAAGTGATCCTTTGTAATATTGCCTACCTGCTGAATTGTTGCTGCCAGTTCCCATATTTTTGCTATTAACGATTGCTAGTGCTGCCAAGTCCCCTTTTAAATATCTGAAGAGAGTACGCAGTTCAAATACACTTGTTACAAACACGAGAATGCCTTATTTGTTTGGGTGACTCTAGCACTGATATAAGTAATATCTGCATTGATCCTATCAGATATTTGCAGTGAATATTTAAATCTTTCATCTGCTTTAGTTTCTAATTCCATTTCCCTGAAACATATAAGTTGTCTGTGTTTACCAAGTTGGTTCCATCAATAATCTCAAATTGACCTCAACAAATCTACAATATAGAAAAATAATGATATAAACCTTTTTTTGTAAGGCATGCAATGTAAAAATAAATGTATTTTGGTTTATATATCCAACATGAAATAGAGTAGTTACAAAAATAAAAAAAATTGTACAATCTCATCTTAATTTATGGTTAAAGAAGCCAAGGTCCTATATGGTTATTAGTAGTGGATCCTCAATGAAAGAACCAAAATTAAAATTTCAGAGTTTCTGACCTCACATTTAGGAATCTTCTTGTTAATCTTAATTTTCAAAGGGTTTCTTAATAAAATTTCTTAACAATGGCAAAGCTAATGTGTATAACTAAAATAAAATTACAGACTATTAAATTAAAATGTCATCTTTTAAAAATTTTTGAAGTTGTACATATGCAAAAATAGTAGTTGATACTTTTGCTATGTCTATGTTTATTTGTTAAAGATGCTCTTCTAGAGCTATCATAATTTATTCATTCTGCTTTAATGATGCCATTTTCTTCACTTCTAATTTGACAACAGTATTCACTTGTCTCTTTGGCGGATTATAGACAGCTGCAGAAGAGAGATCCAACTGCATATTGGCAGAAGCTCATAGACATATAAGGCTGTTTTGGGTACAATTGCAGTTTAATTTAGGCTGATGAGCAAATACACCAGAGTTTGCTTGTCAGGAATTTGGCCACATATTTTGCTGAATATTTATGCGCTTCTAAATTTCTACAATTCTTAAGAAATACAATTTTTGTCTATTTAACATTTTGTATATTAAAGAGTTTGGAGTTTCCTCATTGCTTTAAAAAACTTTAGATTCTAAGGTTAGATGATCCAAGGTGAAGTGTTATAGATGAGAAAACAGATCCTGAGTGGTTAAGGGATAGTTTCAAAATTACACAGCTAATTCATTGGACATCTAAATTTCAGTATTCCCTGGCCACCAGACAATGACTTTTTAGTAGGCATAATCAAGCAAGTGTTATGTTTGGAAACTATACATTTTAATATAATTCCTGGCTAAAACAATGTAAACATCATGGTTTCTATTTCTCCCTTATTCACTTATCTGACCCAGAATATCATGTAATTTCATAATAAACATGGTGCTCTAAAACCAACAAATATTTGATTTTTTTCTCTATTTTGTATAACTGTAATTAGATATTTACTTATCTAAGAGTCTTAGAATTAGGTTAGGTCTGAGAGCTTATCTGTTCCTATCTCCCTCTAACATTGTTAATCTTCTGCATTATCCTACTGCGTGAGTTAGCCAATCTCTTTGAATGCTTTAAGTAGCAACAAACTTTGTGAGGCAAATTTTCCTTGGCTAGACAACCTTAATAGAACCTCGGATTATTTTATTCAATTAGCATATATTTTAGGCTTACAATGAGCAAGATGATTTGTTAAGCACTAAGACAATAGAAGGAGAAATAAGTTATACTTGGAGACATCAGTTGTTCATAGTCCAGAAGAGACAAAAATAATGTTTGCATGCAAATAAGCATAATGCAAATTAAGAATACGTTTTGTAAAAGCATTTAGATGAAGTAGCAAGAGCTAACATTTCCTGAATTTTTTCCAATGTCCACATAAGAGTAATAAGGGCTCAGTGAGGTGGTGACTGTCATCTTCTACATATTATTCATAAATATACCAAGGAGTAGAGTGCCAAATACTATGTTAAAGCCACACAAAAAGTTGGTGTTGGATCTGGAATTCAAGGTAGATTGTTTCTAAACTAATATTTACACAATGTAACATCTTATCGATCTTAAAGGAAAAGGGAAATTAATAGAGTCGTACGTGGGTTTAAAAACTTCACGATGAAACAATAAAGTGGACAAAAATTGACAAAAATAACCCTTAAATTATGGACAACGAAAGTGTGTCCATTACAATAGTATGACTATGAGAGAATAAAGCAGGAAATGTGGGCCAGATTACTAAGAATCTAGCATGCCAGCCAAAGGTGTTTGCTATTTATTGAGAAGCTGTTGAAATTTTAGAGAGTAAAAAATGACACAATCAGAGCAGAGCTTCAGATAAATTAACTTTGGAGAAGTCTGAGATAATGTTGGATGAAGCCAAAGATGAAAAGGCATATGGGTTCAATGGTGGCAGTGACAATGAGAATGATTATTTTTTTCCATGAGCCAGCATATTTCACCCTAAGTTTTCGTTATTGCTCGGTTAGGTATCTATCTTCTAGAGTGACACAGGCCACGTGCCCTGATATTTTCTGACGTTACGTGAAAAAAAAAAAAGTATATTTTGATGTATTCAAATTGCAAGCTATCAATATTATTTAATACCCTGCTTGCTAAATCTCTCATTCTAGAAACCAAGCATATAAATGAATATGCACTTCTAGGTTCATTTATACAAGTAATATATACACCAATAGCACCAAGACAGTGGCTATATATCAGATTTATTAATATTTTCAGGATTTATACAAATGTATTAGAAAAAGTTCCTCAATGCATTATTCATAGTAATACATATTTGCACCTGATTAAGTGATTTATGGGAAAGATATGTGGAGCACTTGCAGTTTGACAATTGGAGTACAGAAAAAAAGTTGTCTGAGTTCCAGCAATACAGAAAAATATATACAAATTGATTACACCAATTATTAAGGAACTTATAAAATTAGGAAAAAGATAAACATTTACCCTCAATCTATATTGCAGAACTGCTTGTCATTAGAAAACAAAATCAGTAACAACAAAAAAGATAGTACTCTCATTTTATAGCTTGTCTGTTTACTTTATTGATAGTTCTTTTGCTGTGCATAAGCTCTTTATTTTAATTAGGTCACACTCATAATTTTTTGTTTTTGTTACAAATACTCTTGGAAACAGTCACAAACTATTTGCCAAGGCTGATATCCAGAACGGTATTTCCTAAATTTTGCTTTAGATTTGTATATTTTAAATCTTACATTTAAATGTTTAATACATCTTGGGTTGATTATTGTATATAATGAAAGGAAGGGGTTCAGTTTCAATCTTTTGGATATGGCTAGTCAGTTATTACAGCATCACTTATTGAATAGGGAATATGTTCTTCACTCCTTGTTATTGCCAACTTTGTTGAAGATCAGATGGCTATAGGTGAGCAGCTTTATTCTGGGTTATCTATCCTGTTCCATTGGTCTATGTGTCTAATATCCATAATCTATAAGGAACTTAAGGCATTCCACAAGCAAAAAGGAATCCCACTAAAAAAATGGGCAAAGGAAAGAACAGACAGTTCTCAAAAGAAGACATACATGTGGCCAACAAATACATGAAAAAATGCTCAATGCCTCTAGTTATTAGAGAAATACAAATGTAAATCACAATGAGATATCATCTCACTCCAATCAAAATTACTATTATTAACAAGTCAAAAAATAACAGATGGTGAAGTTGCAGAGAGAAGGGAACAATACACACTGCTGGTGGGAGTGTAAATTAGTTCAGTAACTATGGAAAGCAGTTCAGTTTTAAGTTGAGATTTCTGTTGTCAATTATTTGAAATTTCTCGAAGAACTTAAAACAGAACTTACATTTGACCCAGCAATACTACTGCTAGGAATATACCCAAAGAAAAGTAAATTGTTCTACCAAAAAGACACATGTACTCATTATTCATACTCATGAATATCGCAGCACTATTCACAACAGCAAAGACATGGGATCAGCCTAGATGTGCATTAGCGGTGAACTGGACAAGGAAAATGTGATATGTATGCCATGGAATACTATGCAGCCATAAAAAATGAATGAAATCATGTCTTTTGCAGCAACACAACATGGATGTAATTGGAGTCCATTATCCTAAGTGAATCAAAGCAGAAACAGAAAACCAAATACCACATGTTCTCACTTATAAGCGGGAGCTAAACATTGAATACACATGGAAACAAAGGTGGGGAAAATAGACACAAGGAATAACTTGAGGTAGGAGGTTGGGAGAGGGATGTGAGTTAAAAAACTACCTATCAGGTAGTATGCTTCCTACCTGGATGATGATGCCGTTTGTACACCAAACCTCAGTGGCATGCAATTTACCCATGTAACAATATAATCCCATGCACATATAATCCCCTGAAATTAAAATAAAATAAATTTAAAAGAGAGTGTTATATTTGCTTTATTTATGCATCTTTGTATGTATGTATGTATTTATCATCTATATATCTGTTTATCTATCATCTATCTGTAGTTTTCACTTAAAAACTGGATCCTAAGACACTCCTTTTGTCAATCCATTTATTCATTTTAAATATTTTGAAGCTTAATGTCAAAATCCCTAAGAATGTATATGCTATGTAAACCACCAATCTCAATTTATTCTAAGGATAAAATCATGGATATGTGCCATAAAGTTACTATAAAAAAGCTTAGTATATCATTACCAAGAGCAAAGAAAATTGCAGAATTCATTAAATAAGTAATGCCCTGAACAATTTAGAAATTATTTTGGTAAATGTATATTTAATAAATTAAAGATATTTCAGATAAAAATTCAGGCTATAACACAAGGGAATGATAAAATTGTGTGTATATCTAATATACATACAGTATGTTAATTCCAGTTTTCACTGGGTGGTAGCCTCATAATTTCCATGCTTTTATTCATTTAGAAGATCTTCTGCACTAGGACAACTTAGAAAGTTATATTTTAATAGCTTTCGTCTGAGCTGCAAAAATACTTTTGTCAGAGCTGCAGTGAGCCATCCTTTGAGGATATTTATTTCACTGATGTTTTCCTCAATCATGTTTTTTATTATGACTTCCATTTCAAATTTTCTGCCTTCACAGAAACACATACAATTTTCAGCTTAGATATCTGTGTCTTCCATATATACTAGCTTCTCACTAATCATTTTTGTTCATCCTTAAGCAATTTCTACGAATGTTACCCTCAAAGTACACATTCCCATTTCCACACTATTTATTCATCTTTATATTACTGTGATATTTATATTATGTTGTGATATATTCAGCTGATTTTCATTCATTCACCTCACACACAATGTGTTATTTTTTATCTCAGTGTGTATCCTCTTTACGTTTTTCATTTCTCTATCATGGCGGGTTTTCTGAATATTATCAATGATGTAAATATATTTCTAAATAATTTTGTTAAGGTAAGTTTTATTAAATAACTTTCAGAAGCCTCTGTGATTATACGCTAATCAAGATTATATTTTAGTTATAGGGTGGTCATTTCAGTTTACTGGTTTTCTGCTCATTCAGAGAAATATATGTACTCCTCTTGGTCTGGAAACTTACTTATTGAGGCCTGCTCAAGTCTCCTTCACAGATAAGCTTACATGCAGTTTGAAAGCAAAATTCTAGCTTGATCCCTAATGTCTAGTGGGCATTCTTGAACCAAGATTATCCTAATAGTGTAGCGTAGTTAAGAGCATGAATTTTGAAACCACAGCTTGAGTTCCAACTCTGCCACTTTCTGTTTGACCTTGAATAAGCTACCTAAAACCTTTGTGACTCAATATCCTCATTCAAAAATGAAAATAAAAATAATACCTTCTTTATTGGTTGTTGTGAGAGTTAACTAAATTAACGTGTATAAAGTCCTTATATAATGTTTGTCTAGCCAGGTGTGGTGACAGGTGCCTAAAATCCCAGCTACTGGGGAGACTGAGGCAGGAGAACCTCTTGAACCTGGAGGTAGAGTTTGCAGTGAGCTGAGATCACACCATTGCTCTCCAGTCTAGGCAACAAGAGCAAAACTCCATCTCAAAAAAAAAAAAAAAAGTAATGAAAAGAAAATTCGTGATTCTATTTAAAACACAGGCAATTAAATCTTTAACTCATTTCTCACTAAATAAAGTAACATAAAATAAAAATACTGTTTGTCACCTAGAAAGTGTTATAAAAATGTTGGCTACTATTTTTATTTCTCTTCTCCCTACCTCACCACCACCACTTCTTGACTCTCTGCAAGTCTAATCAGAAAAAGAATGAGAAAACAGATCATCTAAAGTGTACAGTACCTCTTTATTTGGAATCCTCTCCCCTCTCCCTGAACCTGTAGCCTAATAATTGTGAATACTAGATTTTTGGAGAAGTGACTTCCTCCCAGGCCATCTCATCCAACTCTTTTTTACCCATTGCTCTATGTCTTGTCCAAATGCTTTTGTGATTTGTCATTTTCAGGTGGTTATATAGATATGCCAACAGGGACAGTGATGGTGGTGTGAGAAAAAGCACTCTCAGTCATTCAAAACACAATATACATGATATAGAAATGTTATACAATACTTCCATTAATTTCTCCTTTTTATCTATTTTTTGAGTCAAGAATCAGACATGATAAAGAGGTGGATTCACTTGTTATCTTTCAGAAAACAGAATTACCACATTTTCCCCACTGTTGTGTGTTTATCTAATTGGTGTTTTGTGTGGTTGTTTATCGATTTGTGAAATCCAGATCCATCATATTTGTTATTAATAGATATGTTTCCTAAATGTTATTGATAGTTCAAATCTCATATCTAGTTTGGGGTTCTGTTCTACGTTTTCTAATTTTTATATATATATTTATAGAGATAAGAGGCAGTAGCAGGTGCTGCTGTTCAGATTTAACTTTAAGATTAATTATAAGAGTCCATTTGCAAGGATTTGGAATTTGGAGTGGTAATTGTTTTTCTTTTCTTTTTTATTTTTTGGAAAAGCAAGAGTAATAGAAAGAAGTGCTAATGAATTATGATTTAAAACATTTAACACTACTTAGGAAGGTAGCAATTCTGATACATACTAACTTTCCTGACAAGAGGCCACTAATACCGTGTGAATTCCACAGTAAGTAAGATGAAATTTAGATTGATACAGAGATATCTCTTCAGATGAGCTTTAGTTGATGACATTGATGACTAAATGAAGAAAGTTGCTGAATAGGGAGAACAGAAGATTCTTGTTTTTCTAGTGAAGCAACATTAGGTCCTATGTTGTCATTTAATGGGATAATAAATCATATAAAAGACATAGTTTTGGGAATTAGTAAGTCAAATTTTAGAAATACTGGATCTGATATGCCTTTGGGATCATATTGCAATTGTCGGTAAGCTAATAAGAAAAAGTAAAGGAGTCTGGCAATGTTAATTCACATTTTATTTAATAAATATTTTATTTTGCATACTCCATGACAGGTACTGAATAAAGGCTTGTTCTATGACAATGAATAAGGCAAAATCTCTCTCTCTTTCCTGCCAGAGACTTTATTTAGCAGCATGAGCCAGGAAAAACCACACAAGATGTCTCTGATAAAAATAGTAACTTAGGTTTTGTTAATTAAAAATAAGTGGTTTTGTTTATTGTCTACTTTGGTTTATTACTAAACTAGCAAATAATACACAAGAGGTCTTAAAGGATATATTAAGCGAATGGCTTCCTTGTTTTTCATGGGGTAAGCTCAAAGTTCTAATTGTATGAAATAAGGAGTGAAAAATCCGCCATGCAGAGCAGCTCAAAACTGAGGACTTACTGTCTTAAATACCATTTTACGCAGAAAGTACTACATTAACATTCAAATTTCTACCTAAGCACATTCTTGCTATGCCACAGTTACACATTTGCATTCCATTTTTTAGCATGCCACTGTGTCTATTTGAGGTTTCACAAAAGCAGACCCAAGTGTTCCAATCACAGATGGGCAATAGCAATTGAAGCCTAGTAGAGTATATACTTCATGTAAAAGAGAATAATATAGAAGACTAGTCTAGTATATGAGTCATTAATCCAATCTTGTTAAGGAGAAGCCACAATGACAACATAATGATATGTCTTGAAGACATGAAAGGCTCTGGAGGATTTACATTCTGGGAAAAATAAATTGGCATAAACGAAGGTCTAGGATAAAGGAAGAGTTTGGGGAAAATTAGGAAACTCTGTGTAACTTAATATGACTACAGTGTGGTATTCTTTTCCTTGGATCTTCAAGGATAATTGATTTTAAAGATATACCTTATGCATTATAATCATAAGGAACACAATTATTTAGTTTCAACAATTGAACTCTTTAAAAAGTGACTTCAAATGTTGGAAAAACAGCCAAGAGGAATAGTTAGTAGGTTGTGATATGTTCTAATTCAGAGTTTAGTTCCCAGTTCTGCATTCAAATATATTCCTGCTATTAATTCTGACAATGCTAGATATTATTTATTAAATTTTTAGAAATATGTCATCTTTCAGAGTAGGCAGGGACTTTTTTAGCATCCACATGGAATTTAGCATTTTATGTGAAGTACTGTTTTTCTTTAGCAATAATCACGAGTATAAACAATTTTGAACACCTTTTCCCCCCATAATTTGTATACCTCATTATAAGAACAAACGTGGTGTCATAGAATTTCAGAAGTAGAGGGAACTTCAGCTAATCCCTCTTTCTGACAAAACTGAAGTCCTAAGAGTAATTAACTCATTTCAATGGTTAGTCACATAAGAGTTTGAACCTATTCTCCTGGCCAGTCCTCATACCGTTTTCCAAAACTATAAATGTGGTAAAATTATATAACCACTTGTAAGTATATTTCTCTATTATTCTTTTGCTTTTGATATTGAGAATATGTCAGCATTCTGTATAAAGATACAATGTCTGATAGTTGTAAGGGACTTTATAAACAACAATATCCACCTAGCATGGCAGCAACATCATCCCAGGTAATGTTACCTCATTTCCAGTCTTTCTGATCCAGTTGACTAAACACATGAGTGCCCAAACATTTCTAAAATGCCTTTTTTAATCCATTAAAAATGTAGTGCTGTAATTACTGCATATAAAATAAGCATCTATGGTAAGTAATTTGACCCCCAAGTAAAGCGTCTCAAATAAAATAGAAATTTGTTTCCTTCATAAAAGTCTAGAATTTGGTGGGCAGTCCAAGGTGGGTAGACAACTTGGTTCCACAGGATGTTTCTTAGAGACACAGTTTAATTCTGCCTTGTTCTGTCATTTTCTAGTGTGTTGTTCTTTTCTGCATCGTCCAAGTTGGCCTTGTTTCAATTTTGTGTTTTTATCCCTAGTAGGTTTGTAGGTGTGCACGAAGAAGTGAAGGGACAGTATATTCCCATTAAGCAGATGTAATAGTACAGACTCAGAGAAGCAAAACCAGTAGGATACAAAGACACATGAATACAATATTTTATAGTTTGGATGTTTATCCCCATCCAAATCTCATGTTGAACTGTAGTCCCTAATGCTTGGAGTGGGGCCTGGTGGGAGGTGCTTGGATCATGTAGAGCAGATCCCTCCTGGCTTCATGCTGTCTTCATGATAGTGAGTTCTTGTGAGAGGTGATCATTTAAAAGTGTGTGGCACCTCCCCTCTTCACTTTCTTTGCTCCTGCTTTCACTATGTAAAGTGGCTGCTCCCACTTTACCTTCAGCCAGGATTATAAACATCCTGAGGCCTTCCCAGAAGCCAAGCAGATGACAGGATAAAGCTTTGTATAAAGTCTCAGAACCATGATCCAGTTAAACCTCTTCTGTGTAGTAAGTTACCCAGTCTCAGCTCTTTCTTTATAGCAATTCAAGAATGGCCTAATACAGGAAATTGATATCAAGGAGTGGGGCATTGCTATTAGGTTGGTGCAAAAGTAAGGGCAAAAAACACAATTATTCTTGCACTAACCTAATATAAAGATATCTGAAAATGTGGAAGCAGCTTTGAAACTAAGTAACAGGCAGAGGTTGGAAGAGCTTGGAGGGTTCAAAGAAGACAGGAAGATGAGGGAATGTTCAACGTTTCTTTAAGACTGGTTAATTGGTTATGATCAAAATGCTGATAGTCATATGGACAGTGAAACAGGCTGAGGAGGTCTCAGGTGGAAATGAGGAACTTACTGGGAACTGCAGCACAGGTCATGTGTGTTATGACTTAGCAAAGAACTTGGCTGCATTTTCTTCATGCCCTATGGATCTGTAGAAGTTTGACCTTCATAGTGGTGATTTAAGGTATCTGGTGGAAGAAGTTTCTAAGTAGCAAATTGTAGCTTGGCTGCTTCTAACTGCCCATGCTTAGATGTAGTAGCAAATAATGATTTAAATTTGGAACTTATGTTTAAAAGGAAAACAGAGAATAAAAGTTTGGAAAATTTGCAGCCTGGCCATGTGACAGAGAATAGAAAAGCTTTTTCAGAAGAGGAATTCAGGCAGACTTGGAGCAACCACTTGCTAGAGAAATTGCATAACTTACAGAGAACCAACTGTGTGCTTAAGCCAGGACAATGTGAGAAAGACCTCAACGGCATTTCAGAGACTTTTGCAGCATTTCCTCTCATCACGGCCCAGAGGCCTAAGAAGAATGTTTTATTGAGCTAGGCCACATAAACACGATTCCCTGCATCCAGGACACTCTGGCTCCAGTCTTGGCACAAAAAGTCCTAGATATTGCTCATGCCGCTGCTCCAGAGAGCTCAAGCTGCCATAAGCCTTGCCAGCTTCCACGTGGTGTTAAACCTGTGGATAGAGAGTGCACAAGTAATGGAATCTTGGCATCCTCTGCCTAGATTTCGGAGGTTGTGTGGAAAATCCCCAGTGCCCAGGTAGAAGTCAACTATAGGTACAGAGCCCCCACAGAGAACTTCTACCAGGGCAGTGCCAAGGAGAAATGTAGGGTTGGAGCCCTCACACAGAGTACCCATTGGACACTGCCTAGTGGAGCTTGGAGAATGAGGCACCATCTTCCAGACCCCAGAATGGCAGTTCCACTGGCAGATTTCATTCTGTGCCTGGAAAAGCTGCAGGTACTCAATATAACCTGTGAGAGCAACCAGAGGAATTGAACCCTGCAAAGCCATAGGGGTTGAACTGCCCAAGACCTTGGAGCCCTCCTCTTGCACCAGTTTGTTCTGGATATTAGACATGGAGTCAAAAGAGATTATTTTGGAGCTTTAGGATTTAATGGCTGCCCTGCTAGGTTTTGAACTTGCGTGGGGCCTGCAGCTTCTTTCTTTGGGGAGATTTCTCCCTTTTGGAATGAAAGTGTTTCTCCAATGCCTATACTCCCATCATATCTTGGAAGTAGTTAACTTGTTTTTTATTTTACAGGCTGATAAGTGGAAGGGATTTGTGTTGTCTCAGATGAGACTTTGGACTTCTGAGTTCATGCTAGAATGAGTTAAGACTTTAGGGGACTGTTGGGAAGTCATGATTGTATTTTGAAATGTGAGAAGGACATGAAATTTGGGAAGGGTTGGGTCAGAAAAATATAGTTTGGATACTTGTCCCTGCCCAAATTACATGCAGAGATGTAATCCCCAGTGTCAGAAGTGGGGCCTAGTAGGAAGTGTTTGGATGATGGGGACAGATCCATCCTGAATAGCTTGGTCCATCTCCCTGGTGACAAGTGAGCACTTCCTCTGAGTTCACATGAGATTTGATCATTTAAAGTTGTATGATACCTCTCCCATCACACATGTTCTCTCTCTCTTGTGCCTGCTGTTGCTATGTGACCTGTGCCCTTCCCCTTCACCTTCCCCCATGACTGTAAGCTTACTGATGCCACATCAGAAGCTGAGAAGATGCCTAGTGCCATGCTTCTTGTGCAGCCTACGAAACTGTGAATCAATTAAACTCTTTTCTTTATAAATTACCCAGTCTTAGGCATTTTCTCAAATCAATGCAAGAATGGCTTAAACAGACCCAGATGAAAATCCCTTAATTATATTAGAAGAAAAAAATAGGCTTTGGCGGATAACTGGTTGTCCTCCCCTGTTCTAGAAAATTCATTGGTTAAAATGTTTCAAAATTGGATTAAAATGTTTAAATTCACATTATTTTGTCTACTAAATGTTCATCTCAAGTTTTCTCTGCTTGGCCTTTCAATTCCAGTTATTAGGAATTTCTCATTATCTTTTTTGTATAGCTTGTTTCACCCCAGTCCTTATTCCGGGTCTTCACTCTTATCCTTCTTTCTCTTCACCTGAAATATGCTTTTTTTTTTTTTCCAGCAATACAGATGTTTACTTTTCTTAAAATACATAATACAAACATTCACATAAAATCTATCCAATGTATTTCATTCTACACATACCTTTTTCTCATTTGTCATTCCTTCAGCATGAGATATACAGTCATTACTTCAGTATAATATTCATTCTTTTAACTTTCTTCTTAAAAGTTTTTATTTAGTGTATTTATTAATCATATTTTTCTCTTTCCTTTCTCCTCTTCTTTCTATCTCTCTTTAAACCCTGTGTAAGTAATTAAAACAAGATTCACTAGTTAAGATTTTGAAGTTTTGTTATTAAAAACACAAAATGTTAGCAAGATAAAAAAGCTTTATTTGTAAATAATTTGTGCAAAGCTAATTACAGATATAAAGCTTTCCTTTAAAATAATAAATCCAGTAAATACGTGATGAAAATTTGCCAAGATAGAGTGAAAAGGTACAATGAAAATTTCAGGATTTGTTGCTATCTCTCCCTCAGAGAACCAGCCCTTTGGGGTAAGGAGAAAAGTTAAGAAAATACTGACAATATGATAGTAGAAGTGTGGAGTAAGAAGGAAAATTGAAAAGAAGGGAGAGCATGGAGATTAGGGTCTCTCCAAAAGTCTGTTTTAGGTTTATTCTGCTTGAACTCACAAAGGACGTAATGGAAGAGTTGAGAAAGGTTTGCAGTATATTCCAACTTCTTCCTTATCAACAATTGCCTACCTGTGAATTGCTTTTTACTGTTACCTACCAAACTTTGATGAGATACCTAAGGTATCATATGAGGACACTTCATCTTTCCAGACAAATTGTAATGTTCACAAGAATAGGGAACTCTCATTTCAGCACCGAGAACTACTGAAGGCACTATTTTATTGAACGTTTATTAATTACTCAAGAAGTGGAAAAAGTTGTGAGTCAGGACTTCGTAACCCTTGGGCTAATATTCTTTTCTCTGATTATGTGACTGAGGTAAACAAGACACTCTTTCCTCCATGTGACTCTTCTGAACACCTTCATAAAGTTCATGATAAGGTACAGAATATTAAGACATTTATAACATGTATCTCACATTTTCTCCTCCAGTTACAAGAGGAAAAGAATCAATAGCTACCTTTAATCTTTCTAAATCCATATACCATCAGCTTCCTTCCATTTCCCATCCGCCTTTCTAGAGTTTGACCTTTAATTCTGTTCCGTTACTAAATGGATTTGTGTTTGTTTCTAGTGACCAAAACTTCTTTTGCTTAGAGGGAGGAGAAAGAGATCTTGCTTATGTACTCAGAAATCCTTTCACTTGTTGGAAAAACTTATACTACCGAAGGCCAGAGAAGAAAATTGCCCTTCTGGGGTATGTGACTTATCCGTTGCTGTTCCCTTGATGTTAACAAAATAATACTTTATTTCATATTAGCATATAGCTTTGAGTGTATATGGAAACCCTATAAAGTAGCAGTCTAAATGATAAGATTGGGAAACTAGCATCCTATCCCTGACACCTGTCAGGCAGATAAGTATAAAAGGTCATTGATATAGCCAACAAATTTTCAAAGACAATTCTCATCAATTTTTTATTATCCTCATTTTGATAAAATTTGGCATAACCTGTTGTCATAGTAGAGGATGAAATCAAGAGCTCTACAAAAATGAGGTTATATTTATTCTTATTTGCATGAGTCAATTATTCAATTTAATTGCTAGCACAAGGGCCAGACATCTATCAGAGTATCCAGTGTAAAGCTATGTCATACTGCCATTTTTTATTTATGCACCTATCCCTTTTATTCTTTTTCCTCCCTCTGTACCTTTCTCTTGCTTTCTACCATCCTTCTCATTTTCTTCGTACCCTGTGAATATTTGTGCTTTCACAATAAACTCATAGAAACTCCCTACCTCTGTAACTGGCTCTTAAGAACAAAGCAGGTGCATACTTAAATTTAGCCCCAAATAGACTGTATTTTACACTTCAACTAGCTGATTTTATCTCTCATAAACAACATTCAGATATTCTATTATTTGTTTTCCTTGTTATTAAGGCCACTACTGGGCAATAAAGTGACTGACTCTGTCCTCTCAGCACACTTCAGTGAGGCTATTTTAGCACCATGTGTGAGTTGGCAGTACTTCAAGAGACCAGTGGTATGGTGCTGTATTGTTGGGAGATTATCAAGCCACGTCCACTGAGACTGAAAAATTCTTTAGAAACATTGGTGGAGAAAATTAAATGAACTGACAACCGAGAGGAGTGTGTTACTTAAGGACCATGAAAATATTTGAAAACTTAATTATGAAGAAGGATGTGATGACTCGAGGGCAAGAGGTCAACTCCTGATTTTGACTCTTGTAATATGGATTAAAAAATCCTTTTATGTGAAATGAAATTCACTAGGCATTTTCATTAAGTTTCTTATTACATACTTACTAATTAAAAGGTTTTTTAACCTTTAAATGATAAATTACCAGCAAATACCTCCATATTCACATACCTGGTATAATGTCCTTTAGAGCAAAATGCAGCAGCCATAGCATTATATATTAAGAAGGGAAATTAAGCTCTTCATAAAGTACTGAAAATATCTTCCTCTGGTATATTCCAAATACAGGTCCCTAGGAACACTCGATTAATAATATATTGAGATATATGGGTGCCTTACTCACTAATCACAAGATAAAAACATAAGATACATTCTTTTTTTCTTTTTTATTTTTAATATATAATCTCAAAGTGTAAATTTGCCCCTACAGAGAACATCAGAAGACAAATTCCCTTAGTGGCATTTTACAATTAATTTTAATATCCGTAAATTAAGCACATAAATTCTTCTAGTGGTAGCATATGTAAATATGTTGCTGCATATCTTTGAAGTAGCTGTTATTAAATGCAGATATCATCTCTGCTAGGAGCTGAGTGTTAAAATAGGTTTTACAAAATAACAAAAGATGATGTATGTTATTTTCCAGATAGTTTGTTTTACTCAATAAATATTCTTAGACAGGAAACACAAAAATGCTGTATCTCAAGTTCCACAACTTATATTCATGGAATGTGAGTATAAATGTGAACAAAGATTTTAAAATAAGTAATGTCAATATTCAACTTTTCCAATACTTTTACGGCCAGTCTTTGCTTTTTTAAATTGTAGCTACTTTAATATGTTTATTCTGGTATTTAATTGTGGTTTTAATTTGCTTTTTGCTAGTGACTAATAGTGTTGAGAATCTTTTCATCTGTGTATTTGACATCTGCATGTCTTCTTTGATGAAGTGACTGTAGTAGAATTCTTAGTCAAGCGTCAAGTCAAACTTTTGGCCCATTATAATTGAGTTATCTGTTGTACTACAAAATTTCAGATTTCTTTATTGTATTACATATTATGTATAATGGTTATAGAAAAATATGACACAAATAAAGAGAAAAATCTATCAAAAATGACAGATGTTAGAATTAACAATTTGGATTGACTGATTTTTCTCCTCCTTGTGTGTCATGTTTTTCTGATTTTTGCATGCCCTGTAAATTGTATTTGATCCCACTTATTATGGTTTTACTCTTTTAGATGTTGGATATTTCTGTGTTTCTATAAATATTCTTGAGCTTTTTCCTGCAATGCAGTCAAGTTACTTGGAAAACATTTGATATTTTTCAAATCTTGCTTTTAGGCTCTCTAAATGGGTGCTTAGTCTAGGAATATTTATTCTCCACTTTTGAGTCATTATTCTTTTCTATACTCTATGTAATATCTCATGAATTATGGCTTTTTCTAATCTGGCTGGTAAGAACAGGTACCGTTCCTGAACCTTTGTGTGCAATAGGGACTGTGATCTCTGAACTTTGGAAGACAGATCCTTATACATATACGTGGAAACTTGATATGTAACAAGGTGGTCTTTATAATCAGTGGTGAAGAAAAATATCAAAAGATATGCTAGAAGAAATTACTGAATAAAAAATATCTTTCCCTAGTAAAACAAAACAAAACAGAATTATTAGTACCTGCAATTCCAAATGGATTTTTAGTTGAAATGTGAAATACAAATGCTTAAATTTACTTCACAACTATGTATAAAATATATTCATTATTCTGGGGAAGGAAAACTGTTTTGTTTTTATTATAAGCAAGATAGACAACCTATAACATAAAAATGATAAATTAAAATAAAATTATAAAAATGTGTTATCTTAAGACACTATAAAAATGAAAAGACACGCTTCACACCCCTTCTGCCCACTGCCAACAGGAAGGAAATATTTCATAAGATGTAACAGAAACTCTTCGTGGATTTGTATACAAACTTGGATAATTTTTTTCAAATTAGTAGGATAAAAACAATCTAATAGGAAACTGAGCAAACAATATGAGTAGGTGTTTTACTCAAAAGAAACACAAATAATAAATATAAGGAATGATGTTCAACATCAGGAAATGTATATTAAAGCCACTACAGGAAAACATTTTATACTTAACAACTTTGCAAAATTTAAATGTTTGCCAAGGTTGTAGAGCAGAGTAATAAATATACTGATTGCATAAGTGTATATTGGTACCAGCACTTTGGAAAATACTTTATCATTAGTTCTTAAAACTGACTATGTGTCTGCCTTAAAGAGACATGAGTCCTTGTTGTACATGAGTACAACACAGTAACCAGAAGAATAAATGTGGAAATTCCATTATGCAGAAAAAGTACCTGTTGGTAAGGACCTGGTGGTGAAAGTGTAGGGAAGATAACAAATTTAAGGACAACCATAATCCAATTTATGTGTTGAAAAGGAGCAGCAGTCTCGCTCCAAGTTATCTGAGTAATAGTAACGAGATCTAAGGAAACGTTTAAAAACATAATAGGGTTTCAAAAATTAAGAGGGTTTTCTGTGGAAGAATTATATTTACTATCTGTGGCCACAGCAGCAAAACTATAGCCATGAATAACTGCTTAAAAACGAAATTTTTGCCTAATTAGAGGAAGAATTTTTTAAAAAGTTAAACTTTCAATATATTGCATTTCAAAAATAAAGGGGCATAATATCTTCAACTTTCTCCTAAATAATTTAGAAAACAATTATATATATATACACACACACACACACACACACACATACACACACATATACAGACACTTATATGACATATGTCACATGTCATATCATATATGTATTTGTATAGATGTGTGTGTGTGTGTGTGTGTGTGTGTATTTGACTGTTGAACAATGAGGGGTTAGGGGTGACAACCCTCTGCTCAGTAGAAAATTCATTTATAAACTTTGATTGCCTAAAAGCTTAACTACTAACAGCCTGAAATTGACTGGAAGCCTTATCAATAACATAGTTGATTAACACATATGTTGCATGTTAAATATGTTATATGCTATATTCAAAAAGGAAGCTAGAGAAAAGAAAATGTTATTAAGAAATCACAAGGAAGAGAAAATATATTTACAGTATGTTGAGTACTTTAAAATACAGTACATAAACTTCTAGAGTTTCAGCATAAACTTACAATAGTGTTGTCTGTTTTCAAAATGAGTTGTCTGAAATGGCAGGCAACCACAGCTGCAGACACTCATCCATGATATATATCACCCAATTCAACTTTTCCTGGTAATGTCATAACTTTTATCTGCTTCTTGGAATCACTTCCAGTATCACTAGGGGCACTTCAAATGGGTATCATGGTGTTATTCAGGTTTATGGCTTTGCACTAAACACAATGAAAAGTATGTGAGAACCACAACAGATCACCTTTTACTGCAACTTTTACGCAACTTACTAGAAAGAAAACCTCTTGTGGAGAGATGATTATCATCACATGACGTTTTAAGCTCACGACACTCACAACACTTGATCTCACCACAATAGCTACAGGAGGTGGCTATGAAATTATTGCAGTAGTACAGTATGTATTACAGTAAATTTTATGAAGTTATGAATTAATAATGCATTATGTTTGTTCACATTTGTCTTGACTGAATAGCCCCAAGTGTGCTCTGTGTTTGAGTGCATACATTTTGATACATTTTAACTTTTAGAATAGATTAGTGCATTTTTTATGGTAGTAAATGATAAAATAGACTAGTATCTATGTATACTTTATTCATTCCTGACAAACCTTTTGCTTAATTTTTTTGGTATTCCTAGACCACATGGTTTGTCAACAAGTTTTTTCAAATTGTCACAAATCTCCAAATAATTTTTCAATATAATTATCAAAAAAATCCATATAGAAATGAACCCACACGCTTCAAATCTGTATTGTCCATGGACCAACTATATATGTATATGCATACATACAGAGAGAGAGAGAGAGAGACAGGGCACAGATGGAGTAAAATGTAAATGTGTCGTGAATCTGGCCATTTGGAAGTTTCTTAAGTATTCTTACAATGCCTTTCTAAGTATTTGATATATATTCAAATTAAAAAAGTTATCCAAAAGGTATTCTGATATCAATACACTTTTTGGTAAGATTTCTTTCTTTCTTTCTTTCTTTCTTTCTTTCTTTCTTTCTTTCTTTCTTTCTTTCTTTCTTTCTTTCTTTCTTTCTTTCTTTCTCTCTCTCTCTCTCTCTCTCTCTCTCTTTCTTTCTTTCTTTCTTTCTTTCAATTTATTTATTATTATTATACTTTAAGTTGTAGGGTACATGTGCATAACGTGCAGGTTTGTTACATATGTATACTTGTGCCTTGTTGGTGTGCTGCACCCATCAACTCGTCATTTACATCAGGTATAACTCCCAATGCAATCCCTCCCCCCTCCCCCCTCCCCATGATAGGCCCCGGTGTGTGATGTTCCCCTTCCTGAGTCCAGGTGATCTCATTGTTCAGTTCCCACCTATGAGTGAGAACATGCGGTGTTTGGTTTTCTGTTCTTGTGATAGTTTGCTAAGAATGATGGTTTCCAGCTGCATCCATGTCCCTACAAAGGACGCAAACTCATCCTTTTTTATGGCTGCATAGTATTCCATGGTGTATATGTGCCACATTTTCTTAATCCAATCTGTCACTGATGGACATTTGGGTTGATTCCAAGTCTTTGCTATTGTGAATAGTGCTGCAATAAACATACGTGTGCATGTGTCTTTATAGCAGCATAATTTATAATCCTTTGGGTATATACCCAGTAATGGGATGGCTGGGTCATATGGTACATCTAGTTCTAGATCCTTGAGGAATCGCCATACTGTTTTCCATAATGGTTGAACTAGTTTACAATCCCACCAACAGTGTAAAAGTGTTCCTATTTCTCCACATCCTCTCCAGCACCTGTTGTTTCCTGACTTTTTAATGATCGCCATTCTAACTGGTGTGAGATGGTATCTCATTGTGGTTTTGATTTGCATTTCTCTGATGGCCAGTGATGATGAGCATTTTTTCATGTGTCTGTTGGCTGTATGAATGTCTTCTTTTGAGAAATGTCTGTTCATATCCTTTGCCCACTTTTTGATGGGGTTGTTTGTTTTTTTCTTGTAAATTTGTTTGAGTTCTTTGTAGGTTCTGGATATTAGCCCTTTGTCAGATGAGTAGATTGCAAAAATTTTCTCCCATTCTGTAGGTTGCCTGTTCACTCTGATGGTAGTTTCTTTTGCTGTGCAGAAGCTCTTTAGTTTAATGAGATCCCATTTGTCAATTTTGGCTTTTGCTGCCGTTGCTTTTGGTGTTTTAGACATGAAGTCTTTGCCCATGCCTATGTCCTGAATGGTACTACCTAGGTTTTCCTCTAGGATTTTTATGGTATTAGGTCTAACATTTAAGTCTCTAATCCATCTTGAATTAATTTTCGTATAAGGAGTAAGGAAAGGATCCAGTTTCAGCTTTCTACTTATGGCTAGCCAATTTTCCCAGCACCATTTATTAAATAGGGAATCCTTTCCCCATTTCTTGTTTTTCTCAGGTTTGTCAAAGATCAGATGGCTGTAGATGTGTGGTATTATTTCTGAGGACTCTGTTCTGTTCCATTGGTCTATATCTCTGTTTTGGTACCAGTACCATGCTGTTTTGGTTACTGTAGCCTTGTAGTATAGTTTGAAGTCAGGTAGCGTGATGCCTCCAGCTTTGTTCTTTTGACTTAGGATTGTCTTGGAGATGCGGGCTCTTTTTTGGTTCCATATGAACTTTAAAGCAGTTTTTTCCAATTCTGTGAAGAAACTCATTGGTAGCTTGATGGGGATGGCATTGAATCTATAAATTACCTTGGGCAGTATGGCCATTTTCATGATATTGATTCTTCCTATCCATGAGCATGGTATGTTCTTCCATTTGTTTGTGTCCTCTTTTATTTCACTGAGCAGTGGTTTGTAGTTCTCCTTGAAGAGGTCCTTTACATCCCTTGTAAGTTGGATTCCTAGGTATTTGATTCTCTTTGAAGCAATTGTGAATGGAAGTTCATTCATGATTTGGCTCTCTGTTTGTCTGTTACTGGTGTATAAGAATGCTTGTGATTTTTGCACATTAATTTTGTATCCTGAGACTTTGCTGAAGTTGCTTATCAGCTTAAGGAGATTTTGGGCTGAGACAATGGGGTTTTCTAAATATACAATCATGTCATCTGCAAACAGGGACAATTTGACTTCTTCTTTTCCTAACTGAATACCCCTGATTTCTTTCTCTTGCCTAATTGCCCTAGCCAGAACTTCCAACACTATGTTGAATAGGAGTGGTGAGAGAGGGCATCCCTGTCTTGTGCCAGTTTTCAAAGGGAATTTTTCCAGTTTTTGCCCATTCAGTATGATATTGGCTGTGGGTTTGTCATAAATAGCTCTTATTATTTTGAGGTACGTTCCATCAATACCGAATTTATTGAGCGTTTTTAGCATGAAGGGCTGTTGAATTTTGTCAAAAGCCTTTTCTGCATCTATTGAGATAATCATGTGGTTCTTGTCTTTGGTTCTGTTTATATGCTGGATTATGTTTATTGATTTGCGAATGTTGAACCAGCCTTGCATCCCAGGGATGAAGCCCACTTGATCATGGTGGATAAGCTTTTTGATGTGTTGCTGAATCCGGTTTGCCAGTATTTTATTGAGGATTTTTGCATCGATGTTCATCAGGGATATTGGTCTAAAATTCTCTTTTTTTGTTGTGTCTCTGCCAGGCTTTGGTATCAGGATGATGTTGGCCTCATAAAATGAGTTAGGGAGGATTCCCTCTTTTTCTATTGATTGGAATAGTTTCAGAAGGAATGGTACCAACTCCTCCTTGTACCTCTGGTAGAATTCAGCTGTGAATCCATCTGGTCCTGGACTTTTTTTGGTTGGTAGGCTATTAATT